>NC_141626.1:48234175-48476675 GCF_047967505.1 Dipteris shenzhenensis | reverse complement strand
CTTCTCGTAAGTCAAATCTTATTTTGTCGCTCTTGCTCGTGATAGTAAGTCAAATCTTATTTGAGCAAGAATCTTATTTGTCGCTCTTGCTCGTGGCAGTTCTACTCTTAGTTGTAAGAATTCAAATTTGTGTTCAACATTCTTCTTAATACTTTCTTCTCGTAAGTCCCTTTCATTCTTTTCCTAAGTCAAATCTTATTTGTCGCTCTTGTAAGAATTCTACCTCTCTCCCTCTACTCCCTCTACTCCCTCGCTTCTCTCTCCCTCACTCTCTCTCTCTCTCCCTCTACTCCCTCTACTCCCTCGCTTCTCTCTCCCTCACTCTCTCTCTCTCTCTCTCATACCTTCCCCCCTCACTCTCTCTCTCTCTCTTTCTCTCTCCCTCCCCTCACTCTCTCTCTCCCTCCCCTCCCTCCTCTCCCCTCTCTCTCCTTCTGCTCCCTCCTCTCCCCTCCCTCTCTCTCTCTCCTTCTCTCTCCCCTCCCTCCTCTCCCCTCTCTCTCCTTCTGCTCCCCTCCCCCCTTCCTCCCTCTCTTCCCCTCCCCTCCCTCCCTCGACCCCTCCATCCCCCCCAACCCCTCCCTCCCCTCCCCCCGTGGAGGGTCCTGGCGGCCGCGCCAGAACCCCCTCCCTCCCTCTCTTGCCCCTGCCACCGCCCACCCCCCTCCCTACCTGGCTCCCCTCCCCCCCTCCCCTCCCCTCCCTCCCCCGACCCCGCCCCCACTCCCCTCCCCCCCTCCACCCCCCCTTTCCCTACCCGGCTCCCCTCCCTCCTCCCCTCCCCCCCTCCTTGGGGGTCTGGCGACTGCAGCCGCCAGAACCCCCCCCAACCTGTCCCTCCCCTCCCCCCTCCAGGGGGTCCAAGCGGCCGCGGTCACCAGACCCACCCCCTCCCCCCTCACCCCAACCCCCCCACCCCCTCCGCCCCCCGCCTCCCTCCCTTGACCCCAACCCCCCCCACCCCCTCCCTCCCCTCCCCCCTCCAGGGGTCCTGGCGCCGCGGCCGCCAGACCCCCCTCTCTCCCTCGACCCAACCCCCCCCACCCCCTCCCTCCCCTGCACCCTCTAGGGATCCTGGTAGCCGCGGCCGCTAGACCCCCCTCCCTCCCTCAACCCCAACCCCCCCACCCCCTCCCTCCCTCCCCCCTCCCTCCCCCCCACCCCCTCCCTCCCCCCCCCTCCCTCCCTCGACCCCAACCCCCCCCACCCCCTCCCTCCCCTCCCCCTCCCTCCAAGGGTCCCTGGCGGCCGCGGCCGCCAGACCCCCCCTCCCTCCCTCGACCCGCCCCTGCTCCCCTCCCCCCCTCCGCCCCCCCTTCCCTACCCGGCTCCCCTCCCCTCCCCTCCCCCCCTCCTTGGGGGTCTGGCGGCTGCGGTCGCCAGAACCCCCCCACCCTGTCCCTCCCCTCCCCCCTCTAGGGGTCCTGGCGGCCGCGGCCACTAGACCCCCCCTCCCTCCCTCGACCCCAACCCCCCCCACCCCCTCCCCTCCCTCCCCCCTCCAAGGATCCTGCGGCCGCGGCCGCTAGACCCCCCCTCCCTCCCTCGACCCCAACCCCCCCTCCCTCAACCCCAACCCCCCCACCCCCCTCCCTCCCTCTCCCCTCCAGGGGGTCCTGGCGGCCACGCTCGCCAGCTCCCACCTCCCTCCCTCGACCCCAACCCCCCCACCCGCTCCCTCCCCTCCCCCTCCAGGGGGCCGCGGCCACTAGACCCCCCCAACCCCCCCACCCCCTCCCTCCCCTCCCCCCTCCAGGGGGTCCTAGTGGTTGCGGCCGCCAGACCCCCCCCTCGCTCCCTCCCTCGACCCCGCCCCTGCCCCGCCCCTCTCTCCCCCCCCCTCCCTTCCCAGCTCCCCCCCCCCCCCACCCCCTCCCTCCCCTCCCCCTCCAGGGGGGTCCTGGCGACCATGCCGCCAGACCCCTCCTCCCTCCCTTGACCCCGCCCCCGCCCCCTCCCTCCCCCCCTCCCTACCCGGCACCCTGCCCCTCCTGCCCCCACCCTCGCCCCCGCCTGCCACCCCCTCCCTCCCTCCCCCTGGAGCCCCCTCCCCTCCCCCTCCAGGGGGTCCTGGCGACCGTGGCCGCCAAACCCCCCCTCCCTCCCTCCCTCGACCCCGCCCCCGCCCCTGCCCCTCCCTCCCCCCTCCCTACCTCCCTCGACCCCGCCAGAACCCCCCTCCCTCCCTCCCTCGACCCCGCCCCTGCCCTCGCCCCTCCCTCCCCCCTCCCTACCCGGCTCCCCTCCCCCCCCCCCTTCCCCCCTCTCCCTCCCTCCACCCTGCACCCCGCCCCTCCCCTCCCCTCCCCCCTCTCCATCCTCTCCTTCTCCTCCCTCCTGGCGGCTGCCAGGAACCTCTCTCTCTAGTTCCTCTCTCTTCAAATTTTTAAAAAAATCTAGATAAAGAATTATCAAAAAAATTTGCAAGTACTTGGAAAAAGTTTGTAAGTTCGCTCTTTCTTGCTTTCTTGCTCTTCCTTCTTGCTTTCTTGATCGTCCTTGCTTTCTTGCTTCATGAATGAAATGAGGGGAGAATATCAATGAATGAAATGAGGGGAGAATGAATGAAGAAGGAAGACTATATATAAGAAAAATTAGGTTTTCCTCCTCCTCTCCTGTTGGCTTTCCATTCCTCCCCTCTCTCCTATTGGCTTTTCATTTATCCCCTCTCCATTGGCTCGCATTACTCCCCCTCTCCCATTGGACCCCCATCCCTCATCCCAATCTTCCATTAGCCCTCCCCCCATCCATTTCTTCTTCCTCCCCCATTGCCACCACTCCCATCCCACATTTCCACCACGTCCCATACTCCTCCCATTTCCCAAAATCCCATATTTCCCCATCTCACCCTCCTCTTTTTCATCCCCTATTAACTCCCCTCACTCATTTCACTCCCTTATTATCCTACTCCCCTATTACCTTCCCCTCTCCCATTCCATTCTTCCCTCCCCACTCTCACTTCCACTTCCCATTACTCACTTGCCATTTGAAAACTATTAATATATTATTATACTATTGCTTATACTTATTATCATACACCCCTATTACTTCCCTCTCCCATTCCACTCCTCCCTCCTCACTCCCACTTCCACTTCCCATTATTCACTTGCTATACACATTTGCAAACTATTAATATATTATTATATGATTTTTTATACTATTTGCAAACTTACATGTGGGCAAAAAATCACAGGTGTCAAAGCGATCCTATTGTGGTCATACAACAACTATGCTTTTATTCAAGGGAATATTTATCCTCATCAACAAGCTTATTTACTCAAGGTATGAAGTGCATAATTTGTGCACTAGGTGTTTACTTTGTTGTATCAAATTTGTTTGCCACACACACACACATATACACATACCGAGAATTTTCTAATATTATCACATCTACATTTCTCCGATGGGCACAGAACTTTGTACATGCCTCAACCTAGGTCGTATTGACTTCCATACAAAGTGGTGCACCCATCCCATAAGTACTTGTTCGGATAACACATCTCCAAACGTATTTTTATGACGATTGTGCATAACACTAGGAACAAAATGGTGTATAATGTGAGATCGACTATGCAAAGCATATCCAATGGACATAAGACTTTGCACATTCCTCAACCTAGGAAGTATTGACTTGTGTGCAAAGTGGCATCCCCATCCGATAAGTACTTGTTTGAAAAATACACCTACGGTCGTGTTTTTTAACGGTTGTATATGACACCAAGGCCAAAAACGGTATTTAATACTCAATCTACCATGTAAAGCATATCTGATGGGCACAATACTTTTCACGTGCCTCAAAAGAGGTGGTATGGTATTCCATGCAAAGTGGAATGCCCATTCACTAAGTACTTTTTAGAATATCACACCTAGGACCAAGTTTTTTATTGGTTGTTGTCCATGACACTAAGGCAAAAACGCTGATTTATGCTTAATCGACAATACAATGCATATGCAATCATGACAATACTTTGCACACATCTCAACCTAGCTAATATTGACTTACATGCAAAGTGGCATGCCCATCCCATAAGTACTTGGTCGAATAACACATCTAGGACCGTGTTTTTTGATGGTTGTGCATGACACTAAGGCCAAACAGTGTTTAATGCTTGTTCGACATGCAAAGCATATCCGATGGACACAATACTTTGCACACACCTTCAACTAGGTGTAATTGACTTACATGCAAAGTGGCACGCCCATCCCATAAGTGCTTGATCGGATAACATACCTAGCAGCGTGTTTTTTTATGGATGTGCATGACACTAGAGCAAAAATAGTATTTAATGCTCGATCGACCATGCAAAGGATATCCGATGGGCACAACACTTTTCGTATGCCTCAACCTAGGTGGTATTAAAATTTTATCAAAGAGGCACACCCATCCGATAAGTACTGGTCAGATAACACACCTAAGGGTGTGTTTTTTTACGGATGTCCATATCACTAGGGAAAAAATGGTGTATAATGCATGATCGACCATTCAAAGCATATCCAATGGTGATAATACTTTGCACACACCTCAATGTAGTTGAAACAGACTTGTGTACAAAGTGGATCCCCTATCCGATAAGTACTTATTTGAATAACATGCCTACGGTCGTGTTTTTATATGGTTGTGCATGACACAAAGGCAAAAATGGTGTTTTATGCTTGATCAACAATGCAAAGCATATCTGATGGGCACAATACTTTGCACACACCTCCAACTAGGTGGAATTGACTTAGGCTTTCCTCATCTTCACCATTTTTTTCAATACAGCTTCTAGCCACCGCCATATCCTGTACGAAAAATTAACTCGTTCGCATAAGAAGTTCGTGATTAAAAGAAGCGAAAAAGAAAGCTAAGGATATTCACCTCTTCTGCTGAGTTCAAATCAAGCAGCCATGTGCGTAACATATCCTCCTCGAATAATTTTCCCTTCATTGGTCCATACAAAAGAGATCTAAGACAGAATTTGAGTTCAGTAAATGAAGTCGGGTAGTAACTAGTCATTGTCTTAGAGGGAAACTGGGAGGAGAGTGAGGGAGCAATAGCAAGGGATGCACAGTGAGCTAAGTGAGGGAAGACGTAAAGTGAAAGATGAATACAAGTTAATCAGAAGGACTAGGATGTAAGAAATAAGAGAGTGTTTGTGGAAGGACTACGGTGGAATATTACAAGTGCACTAAGGCATGATGTGTTCGCTATGATAAGGATAAGGGTTGGAATAAAGTGAGAGAAGCATTGGAAATGCTCTACTTTAAGTGAGTGGAGATTGTCCAACTGAATAAAATTTTGCAGAGCATTGGGAATGCTATACTTTAGTGAGTGAAGCATTGGGAATTGATACTTTGCCATGAAATATATTACAAATATTACATCATCACATATTCATATCAAAATTCTCATCACAAAAGGTTATATTTCCTAATAATCACATCATCACACATTCATATCATAAAATTGTGTGCATGAAATAAATATATAAATATCATGACTAAATGCCACTTAAGTAATATGTCAGAAATTGGTGTATAATCAACAAAAACTACATCATGATTTGTACACTGCAACAAATAAATGTCAACCATAATATTCATGGAGTAAACAACATCATGAGAATATGCTCCTCATGCATATATACAAACACAACATCATACATGCATCACAACTCTTCTGATGCTTCTAGTGGAGACTGTGGCAACTCTTCTGATGCTTCCAATGGAGGCTGTGGTGCTCTAGATGTACACTCAGTCTCTACTTCTTCCTCTACTTCTTCTGTAGTATGTAGTGCTTTTGGAGTAGACTCAGTATCCTCTTCCTTAAATGCAAGCGGAGGCTGTGGCAACTCTTCTGATGCTTCTAGTGGAGGCTGTGGTGCTGTAGGTGTACACTGAGTCTCTACTTCTTCTATAGTGTGCAGTGCTTTCACAGTAGACTCAGTCTCCTCTTCCTTAAATGCAAGCTCTGATATTGCTTCAGTTGCACGTTGTATTCTAATGGCAGCAATTAGGTCTCGAATGATTTCATCCCTAAACAATTGTATATCCTCCTCTGAATATTTGAGCTCCAAAGGGTCTTCCGATGAGATTTGTGGCTTAAGTGAGAAAATTTCATTGAAAATCAACATGCAGTTGTAGGCAACTCTCCACCCACAGCTATGCCCATCTTCCTGCTCTACTACTAAACACTTTTGGAAGTCTACCGAGTCTTTGTACTGTCCTGTTTCTCTGATAGCAGATACCAACTTCTCAATCGACCTGCTCATCATGACATATTAAACAAACTTAGCGTGTCTATTACATAAGGTACATAACATAGAAGTAACAACAGATTAATAGAATACTTACGTTTGCACTGAGCCATGAAAGCCTGCAATCGAGTTAACAAACCAATAATAGTTGTCTTCAAGGTCCCAAACCACTAGACTCCAATGTTCCCTACACGAATAATTAAGAACCATTATTATTTAACACAATGTTGCCAGTATAAGATGAAAATAAAGGTTGCCATGATACTTACATCTCGTGATATGCCATAAATAGGACTCACACGCCATGTAAATGTAAAGGCTATAACCATTTACAAACATCGGCTATTGTCTTTGTGCTATCGCTAAGTATAGGAGAAAGGAGGGAATCCAACATATACACACAGTTTTGTATGGCTCTACAAATCGTGAGATAACTATATTGCACCAACAAATAAATGAATATTAGCTTATTAGATTTAATCAAAATATTGAATTATCAAGCAGAGAAAAAGTTTGTATCAAACCTGAGAATGGCCATCATAACATTGTTATTGACCTCATTTGAAGCTCTATAGAGGATTGAAATCTCCTCTCCCCCAAATTCAAGATACTGAGGTCTATGTTGAATCATAACCCTAACATTAAAAGAGCTTCCCAATTCTTCCAATGAAGCCATGTTTGTAGAGTTGGGGTCTTCTATCCCCTTTGACTCTTTGACGGCATTCATTTCACACTCCTCTGAGCCATTATCTATTTGCCTTGTGGGAGGGTCCATAATGTCGCCCTTAATGATTGCTCGAATGATAGATGGAGGACGTATTGCAAATAGGGTAGATCCAAAAAATATCATATTGAATCAAGAAATCTTTGTAGCAGATCCGGAGGAGCACTTCGTGTTTGGACCTCAAACCACTCGACCACCCTTGAGCAATCTCATGCTCACTCTTAGCAAGAAAGTATTTCACCAAACGCTGCTTTTGTTAAGCTCTTATTATTATCATAGACTTTTGTAACAAGGAAACAATATATTTGACTCTTACTTTTATATCTCCAAGTATTATTTTTGAACTTATCTTGTCTTTGGGACCTGGCTATAAATAGCATAATTTCTATCAATAGATCTGTTTGCATATAGCAAGATTTGTATATAGCATTCTATATATATAGCCATCTCTTTATATAGCAATCTCTATATCTAGCTCCTACTTTCCATCCTCAAACATACTAAGAAGACTTGTATTATGTAAGAGCAATCAAAGTAAATGAGGCTATCCATGCTGATTGTTGATATGACAAGTCCAACACATTATCTGTTAATCCAAACAAAATATCACTTCTTATATGAGTGATTATCTCTGCTCAATGCTCATTATTTCTGTATGAAGTTGGAGATATAAATGGATATCATTTTCTGTCTTGTATGTACATGTTGCATGCAAACTAATTACAAAGCATATGTATCTATACTAGTGTCATGCACCCTCTCTCTCCATATATATATAAATATGTGTGTGTGGGTGTGTGTGTACTCATATTGATTCATGTTACCAAGAGACACATTAACATACCATATGTGACACCACTCTTAACAAAGGTGTTAGGCTATTTATGTGACAAGCTCTTTAAAAAAATGTGGTTATGCCTTCATTCTTGTCCTCTGTAATATACATGAATTTATTGAAATTATGGAGGGTTTCTATCAGTACATATGGTCATTAGTCTATGCTTGATCTTTCCAACAAAAGTCACATTTGATGATACAATGATGGGAGTGAGTCATGGAATCGATGATCTAACCTAATGTCCTTCTCACAAGTTTTAGTCTAAAGACTCAATCAGGGCATGGTTTGATACAACCAATGAGTTCATCCATCTTAGACTATATTGCTTTTGCAAAATTTTTGACTTTTGTGTTGCTCACATATATGTTCCTCCTAGGTGTAAATCAGATAATCACTAGATGTGAGTCATATAATGAAGTCTAATGATGTGAGCTTATGTGAGAGAAGGTGGGTGACTTTCAAGTGTTGAGGTTAGATGTGTAGCTAAGTATGATGTTCTATTATGGATTGTAGTAACCTTTTCCCTTACTTTCATTTTGAATTTCACTATCATTGTCTAGCTGGTTATTAAAAGAAGAAATAATTAAATAAAGCCCTTATCTGGGTCCCATATTGGTTTTGGTATGGACTTTTACTATGGGAAAAACAAGTCTCGATGGTATCTCAAGTCTTTCTTTGAGGTTATTAATTTGTATCCCAAAAAAAAGGATAGAGGATATGCCCTCTTTTTGTTAGTATATTAGGGTTCCTCTTTAAAAAGTTACCCTATAAGTTCTTGATAGAGAATGATGAGCTATGATTACTATTATGTGGTCTTAATTGATGTGCCAAGGTCAATAGGTTTTCATTTCAAATGGGTAATAGGAATTAGCATAGAAGACCGTATTAGAAAAAGTGGGAAAATCCAATGAAATTGGAACTCTCCAAATTGGTTTTGAAGGAAGAAAATGAGCTCTTTTTTGTTTAATGGAGCTTGCTTAAAACTCTCAAGTTTTGTTTCTTTTATGTTAGTGGCATGATATTATGGAATATTTATAATTGAATTGGACTAAAGCCTTTTGTGTCCAACATATGAGCTAAGGTCATTCGGTTTGCATGCTACTTGTTGAACAATATATCCTTTTGTGATTAGTTTCCATGTTTATGATGTGCTGTACATTCAATGTATATATGATAGGTACTTCCATTACAAAACATTGCAAATGCATGTAATTATTGCCATGTGATGATTACAATGAGTCCTAGCTTTTTAAAGCTCTAAGAAACTTTGTTAACATAACTGACTACAAAGTTGCTATATATTGATTTTGCTAATCAAGATAATTAATACTACTTACTATTAATTAAGCTAATTATTATTAATTAACATGATTATTAATATTTTTAATTAAATACAATTTTTACTCAAAAACTTTCTTAATATAATACAAGACTAAGTTTGATTGAATGAATATAGAAAAGTGGAATATAAAGATTGATTCTAGTTAAAGTTCATAAAACAAGATTGAGTTTGAACAAACTAGTACAAAAATGAGGGTAAATTTAAAAATTGGTGCAAAAAAGAAGACCAGCTAGAAAAAAGTAGATTGCAAAGGCTGAGTATAATTAACATTCATGAAAGAAGATCATCCAATCTTTATAATTTGTCTTTGCATATAAGACAAAATGTCCTTCCCACTATTTTTCATAGGGATTTGAAGATTCTCTTGTGCTTTCAAGATTGCATTCTGTGGTATTTTGACCTTACTTCTTTTAATTGGAACTTTTGTTGTGCTCCAACTCCATACTATTGAATCCCCATGCTCCTAATAGTCCTCATCCCCCATATACTGCCACCCTTTGTTCCAGCAACTAGCATATCATATTGCATCACTACATCTTCCTCTATGGATAGGACTCCAATACTACACAAATACCTTCATATAATTAGTGGATGCCTTTTCTGTGTCCACATATGACAATGTAACACTTAACTGAATGGGGTATATATTGTCACTCGGCCTGACTAAAATGAAAACTTTTTTTTCCACATCCACCTCTGGTTTGAATTATTCTCTTGACTTATTAGATGCAGGGCTACAGTAATGGTCCTCTAGGTGTTCCAAGCCCATAGTCTCAACATCTTCTATGTCCACTCCATCATTAAACAAGCTATCTTTCCATTGGCTGTTTGGCCAAAATTCATGACTAATTTTCTCATGTTGTAGAGTGAGCTTCTCCATTACTAAGTTTCTCATGCTATACAGTGGGCTTCTCCATACTGAATGATCCATAAGTTTGAGTTTGAATCCCTACATATGTTGTTACCAAGATGAGATCTCCAATATTCCACATGCTTCTTGATTCCCCAAATTATAACATCTTTATCATTCAAGTACGTTCTTATAGGAACAACATTGGGAATTCCTGATGGTAGTATTGCTCTACCTTCTGCATCACATTTCCATAATTGAATACCTTCTAGTGTCTTCCATTGACCTGATTTTGGATGCATCATATATTGGAACACTGGATCACCATCATGCATAAAAAAGAGAAACTGCATTGGTTTTGAATGACCCACTAATGCCTCTTTTCCTTCGCACAAGTATCCCTTTACAAATGTTTTAAAATCAGGAACCTCTTTAATTTTACAAATGGGGATGGATGAGAGGTTTGGCATTCATTGAAAGATCACATCAGATGAGAAAATGTGAAAGTACAACTCATTCTTAGTTTCTTCGAGAATCTACTAAACAATGCATCGATGTCTTCATGTCTATGTACCACCATCAAGAACCATAGTTGGATCATTTGAAAGACTCCACGTGCAACAAGCAAGGATAAGAATCTAAACAAGTATCTATTTTTATTCTCAGAACCATAGTTGTCTACCTATAAGAGTAGTACTCGTGGAAGTTGCTTGTACCCTTTACTAGATGAAGTTATCCTTGAACTTGTTGTAGCCTGAATGTCATATTTATTTAGTTCTCGTGTTGAAAGTCCATCTTCATGCAGGTGGCAGTCTAATGCATCTCTAGACATCAATGTAGAGAATAAATATTGACTTTTGCTACCATGCTTGTTTGAAAGAACACCATACATGTGCTTGTCTAACCTCTCAAGGCTTTGCAAACATAGTGACAATGAACCAATAGTGAAATTAGGGTCATTCTTCCAATACTATAAAGAGAAGTTTCCATATGCCAATTGCCCATGTCCATGAGTGAGAATCCTTGTTTTAAGGCTACAAGAAGTTGCATGATATGATTCAATGATTTTGGTATAGGTTGTAGCCTTGGAATGCAAGTCTTCATTTGATCCATCTTGTCATGAATGATGCAAAGATTCTACTTCAGGTTCAACTCTGAAGACAACCTCCATGCATAATATAGGCTTCTACAAAACATTTGTTGCAAACCGTGTGCTTGTCTCTTTAGTAGCAACCATTCCCTCTCACTTTCTATCTTTGTTCTTTCTAGCTTCATTTTAAGTTCAGAGCAAGTGTCGCACTTGGAGAATGTGCTTGATAGAATTTAACTTGTTCAAATACAATTCTCCATAATCTTTTGAATTTTGACCTTGAAAAAGGCTTGTACTTCAGCCTATCCCTTGTTTTGTTGACTTCTTGCCAAATATCCACTTGCTTGTATATGGATGGGATGGCCATTTGTGTCTCACGTTCCCTTGTCATCATTGTATGACTTTTATGCAGCATTTTATATGCATTATACTCAACAAACAATTGAATCATAGCTTTCCCAACCTCCACATGACTCATTCTATTTCATATTATCTCCTTATTTCCATGCATAGCATTTTGTACTCCAAGATCATATTGATTTTTATACCTATAGAAGGTTGTCTTTAAAATTCCTTGTATTGTGTACCAAGCCTTGCAAACACCATATTAGAGAATTTGGGAAAATCCTGATAATTTGGGAACTTTTGAGGGGTTGTAATTATGTAACATTCAATGTTTTTCATTGATTTTTCCCATAGATTTGGCAGTCCATCCAAATCTTGCAAATGTGCATGGTTTGCATCAACATAAATAAAATGTCAAATGTTGAGGTTTCGACCAATGCATGGTATTTTTTGAGGGGTTACAATTACAATGCATTGAGTGCACTCCATTGACTTTCTCCCTGGATTTGGCCGTGTATATGAAACTCACAATTGTTTGAGTTTAACGAAGCATTTTTTGCCTCTTCTCAAAAAAAGGTGGTGTTCAAAAACACCATTTTAGTTTAGTTGGAGAAAAAGTAAGAATGCAACACTAGTCCTTGATATTTTGTCGAGTGTGCAGAACTTGCAACCACAAAGCAATGGTCTGCAAAAGAAAAGATAAAGAAAAAAGATCAATGTCATACCTTCCAAATATTTGTCAGTATTCAATTAAATTATTGTTGTGCAAGGAAAAAAAAGTCATGCTTTTCAAGTACCTTCACTCCATTGTGGAGTCAGCATCAGAGTCGGAATCTATTCTATGAGAAAAATTGGATAAAGCTCGCTTGCGTGCAATGGTTGGTATCTTCACCTTGATGGGGAGGTTGCTGCTCTTTGAGGAAACCTTCTTTGAGAGGTTACATTTTGGAACCCATGACCATACAATAGCATCAACAGATTCCCAACGTGGAGGATCACCTTTATTGCACATCCTTATTGCACATCCAAACCTTGTTCCAACAATCTGCATATACCTCCTCAATGTGCATTGTGTCTTTTGCATATAGGTGCCCAATATTGTATGAAAACCTTCTTGAAGTTTTTAGATTTATTATCCTTCTGTACATCATTTTGAGCAATGCCTAGCCAAATCGGGTAAATTTTTTCTGCTGGTCGGACCAAAAGAAAGTGTCCTTTTTGTACATCAACCATTGGATCAAATGATTGTTTTGGCTTTTTCCTTTGAGGTCCACAGTAATGATCATTCAACTCTTCAATTCCTTGAAACTCATCGTTTTCATTATCAACTACTTGCACACAATCAATATGTTGCGTCTTTGGCCAAAATCTCTCGTACATGCCCTCTACACTATTGTTTGGTTTATCAAGCTCATCAATCATGCTCTTCTAGTACTTCACTACTGGCTTGTAAAACTTTGTGAAAGATGCTTCTGGACCTTGCAAGTGTGCCCATTTTTCCCAAAAGCGTACATACTCCTTGATACCAACTATCACATCTAAGTGATCCTTCACATACTTGAACATGGTTACATAAGGTGGCTCTCCACTTGGTAGCATTGGATGACCATCCGGATGTCTCTTCCACAACTCAATGCCACCTTCACTTGGTTGCCAATCTAATGATCGTGGATGCACTTTATATTGCATGATAGGAACTTCATTTCGCATAAAGAACCGAAATTGGAGAGGCTTTGAGTGTCCCACTAAAGAATCTTTCCCATCGCACAGGCATCCATCAACATAGCTCTTGAAATCAGGGACTTCCGTTACCAAAAATGGCGTTGGAGAAGACTCCTCACATTGTCTAAAAGTATCCATGAGATGTGCAAATGTCAATGTTTGGCTAGTTCTTAACCTCTCTGAAAACCTGCTAAACATTGCATCAATATCCTCATGTGTATGCCCAACCATCAAGAATCCCAATTGAATTGACTTGAAAATCCCTCGAGCAACAAGTAATGATAGGTATGCAAACAAGTACCTATTCTTGTTTTTAGAACCACAATTATCCAACTGCAACAATAGGTGTTCGGGTAGTTTCTTATAAGGATTTTCTTGATGGGAACTTCCAAGTCCAAGGTCTTTGAATGTTCCACCCACTGCTCCAAGATGAAGTTGTTGCTTGCCATTAGAAACATAGTGAGAATCCAATGCTTCTCTTGAGGTTAGTGCATTTAGCAGAGCATTGTCAGACCTTGGCATCCCATCATGTACCAAATCTCCAAGTGCGTGGTTATCAAATCTTTCAAGATTTCTCAAACACAAAGCCAATGAACCAATTGTGAAGTTAGGATCCGACGGCCACAAGGATAAAGAAAAGTGACCATAACGTCCTTGACCATGTCCATGTGTTATCATGCCAGTCAAAGCCACTGGGAGCTGAAACGATTTGTCTATGTCCTTTGAACGATTGCGTAATCTAGGGATGGCTGTCTTCTTTTGGTCCATCTTATCATGGATAATGCACAAGTATGTCTGAGGATACATTTCAGAAAATCTGCGCCAAGTGTAGTACACATTTCTACAACTTTTTTGCTGTAACATGTGCTTTCTTCTATCTTCCATCAACTTATTACGTTCATTTTGGCATTTTGTCGCTGCAAGCTAAGCCTTGATTGCACTACATAAACCACACTTAGAGAATTCACTTGTTTTTGACAAAGTTACATGCTTGAATTCAGAGTTCCATATGTGGTTGAATGTGGAAGTTGACATCTCCTTACAACCCAAACTATGCTTTAATTGCATGTTAACTTCATAGAGAATATCAACCTGCTTGTATACATCCGGTATCACCAACTGTGTTTCCCTTGATCCATCCTGAAGTGTTCTACTTTTGTGTGGCATATGCTCAGAATTGTTATCCACAAAATCTTGGATTATGGCTCTACCCAGTTCTGTGTGGTCCCAACCTCTCCGCACGATTCCTTTATTACCATGTATGCACCTTCGTATACCAATTTCAAATTGCTCCCTGTATCGATAAAATGTTGCTTTTGGAATACCATGCATTTCATACCATGCTCTACAACAAACTTGAATACCATTTAATGAAAAGACATATTTGAACTGCCCATTGTCATCTTTTCGACAAGCAACCCCAAGAGTGTCATATACATAATTGGTGTGAGCCTCCAAACTTTGGCCCCAATACTCTATGCGTAATTTGGAGATCATTTGACGATCGGCAAATTGACAACAATTTTGTTTACAACAATCAATCATAGATACTTTTATGACTGCATCCCTTGTGAGTCTAGATGATGCTAATGGCATGCCATGTTTTTTAGCTTTTCTCTTTATCATGCAGTAACACCTCTTTTTTGTGGATTTTTCCATTGGGTCCTCATCTTCCATGTGCTTTTTCCCAGAACCACTTGAAGAATTCATGGTGTCATCGATTCTTAATGAAGTTCCATCTAAAAAGGTTATTTGTGCAATGGGCCATTTTATTAAGTGGATGGTATCAATGCTTGATACATCACTGTGATACTTTTCAATTCCCACACCTAGATTACCTTCACCAAGCATCTCAAAATTTATAGGTTCAAATGGGTAGACATACAAAACAACACCCTCTGCAATGCTCTTGGTTTTCTGCTCATCCCATATTAAGACTTTCTTGTCCTCCATGATTCTCGAATGGAAAACTCATCATATTCACATAGAGGTTCAACGTCAATGGTATCTAATGTTATATCATTCATTGGTACAATAGCTCCATTGACATTGTCCACACAACTCATTGATCGTGCTTTCCAACGAACAACACTACCCAAAGCCTCATAGACTAAGAATGCATCCATTGTAGGAAATGGAAGAAGTGCACTTTCATCCATACAAATATCGATCGCCACCGATACATTGTTTTCTCCCAAGGGCACACCTTGGCACATGTCATCATGTGATGTAGAGAATATTGTCCCAATGGCAACAATCTTTCCACTGACAAGCAAGTTGACTTTAACCCCCACTTTCAATGTGGCACCTGCATAGTACATAGCATTTGTTATAGTTCAATATTGATATCTGATGGTGTGACTTAGGATGAAAATGCTTTACAAGATTTCATTGCAAGACCAAATCTTCCTAAACCTTGGTGCTTTGAATTTTAGGCAGCAAAATTTGGCTACATGGCCAAATCTTCACAGACCATGGTGCTTTGAAAGGGAGATAGCAAGATTTGTCCACACAACCAAATCTCCCGAGATGCTGGTGCTTTCAAGAAGCCATGAAGATTTATGCACACATCCAAATCTACTTAGACTTTGGTGCTTTGAAAGAAGCCCACAAGATTTGGCCACATGGTCAAATCTCCTTAGACCCTAGTGCTTTGAAAGGAGCCAACAAGATTTGGCCACATGGCCAAATCTCCCTCGGGGGGGTCACTCATCATATGTAACCCTATCACGTGAGTTCAACAGAAGGATTTTTTTTATTTCTAAAATTTATAGAAATAAATATACATAAGGGACTATTTAAAATAGTTTTGAAAAAAATTTACAGATTTGTATAGAAAAGGGGTTTATTTTATTAATGAAATTTTTTATAGATAAGGGACTTTAAATATAGGCCTTGAACGCACGTGATATAGAGGGTTTATACATAGTGACCCCCCTGAGAAATCTCCTAAGACACTAGTGCTTTGAAAGAAGCAATAAGATTTGGCCACACGGCCAAATCTGCTCAAACCTTGGTGCTTTCAAAGAAGCTAGCAAGATTTGGATGCACGGCCAAATCCTTCGAGACCTCGGTGACTTCTTTCAAAGCACTGAGAAGATTTGGTTGTGCCGTTCTTTCAAACTTGGGGAGATTTGGCCGTGTGGCCAAATCTTGTAGGCTTCTTTCAAAGCACTAGGATATGGAGAGTTTTGGCTGTGCAACCTCCTCTTGCATGCTTCTTTCAAATCACCACGTTCTAGGAGATTTGGCCGTGTGGCCAAATCTTTCAAAGCATTAGGGTTTGGGAAGATTTTGCCGTGCTGCCAAATGTTGCTAGCTTCTTTCAAATCACTAGGAAGATTTGGCCACATGGCCAAATCTTCTTTCAAATCACTAGGAAGATTTGGCCACATGGACAAATCTTCAAACGTTAAATTTAAAAATTGAAGATGCAGATTTTAAAATTTAAAATTTAAATTTTAAAATTCAAAATTCAAAATTTAAAATAAAAAATTCAAATTTCAAGTTTCAAGTTTCAAATTTTGAAATTCAAATGTAGAGATCCTACTTTCAAAAAAATCATACATGCTTTTCATGATTCACGCTATTACACTTTAAAATCATACTATTACTTTAAAAGCAAACTAGAAAATCTAAAACTATAAAAAAACCAAAACTTTAAAAGGCAAAGCTAAACAATCCTTTTAAACCAAGCATAAAAAGTAAACCTATGAGAAGGAATTGAATTCGTCTTCATGGGGGATCAAGCGCTAGGCTCACTTTGTTCTCTCCCTTCCTAGATCTCCAATGTGTGCCTAGGGTGGTTTGAGAGCTTTAGGACAACATCTTAGATGGGGTAGTTCTTGGAAAACACTCCTCCACCCTTGCTTAGCTAATTGCAAGCAAAAAACTTCAAAACTATATTAAAATAAGAGGTCCCGAGAGGCTCCCCATCCCAGTTTTGTCCTAGCAATGTGTACTTAACCATGTAGGTTTTAAAATTCCATTACCAATTCAACTCTCCATAGATTCCACACACAATAGTTGGATTAGAAAGAGGTCTTTTTTTTTTTTTTTTTTTTTTGCTCTTCATGCTTTTGGAGGGATTGCTCCCTACCCCCCAAAGCATTCTTTTTTGGGGGGATTGCTTCTTTCCCCCCAAAGCCTATTTTTGGATTGCTTTATTTTTGGATTGCTGCTTTCCCCCCCAAAGCCTGTTCTTTGCGCGATTTCTTGCCTTCTTCCTCCACCGCCGTCCTCCTCCTCCTCCTTCACTTCCTTCCGTCCTTTCAACCACGCCACTCCGTTAAGGCCTCCTACGCTACTGCAGTTTGCGCCCTCCTCGCCATCTCTTCCTCCGCTGCGCTCTTTCCCTCTGCCGTCCTCGTCCTCAGTTTCGGTTGCACGCTTTCCCTCTACTGTCCTCGACCTCAGTTTCAGCTGCCTGCACTACCACAGTTTCCTCTACCATCCTCGTCCTCAGTTTCGGCTGCTCCTCGCCACTCATTTCCTCTGCAGCACAGTTTCAGCGCCGCTTTGCTTTTCCTCCTCCGCAGCACAGTTTCAGCGCCGCTCTGCTTTTCCTCCCCACAGGTTTTCTTCACAGTTTCAGCGCCGCCCATTCTTCTTCGCCAGCGTGACTGTCAGTGAGGCTTCCGTGTCGTCAACAACAGTCTGAAGCTTCTCCTTTTTCGAGTTAATCTCACAAAACCCCCTCTTCACGAAATCCCCTTTGGACAAAATCCCCTCAGCTCCTACGATTGCTTGAAATCCAAAGAGCAGAAGCTCACAAACAATGATGGCTACTCAGTCATCCAAGTAAGAAAACGAAAGAAATTGAAAGTGTACCTAATTCATGCATGTTCTCCACTTTCTCCATTTCAGAACACCACGATTTGAAAGAAAGAGTCTTGTAAAAGTAGGAATCTCGAAGTGTGATTTGAAAGTAAGGTCTTTAGTATATGATTTGACTTTCATATCTTCAAATTTGAAATTTGAATTTTAAATTTTGAATCTAAGATTTTGAAATTTTCAGATTTGAAATTTGAATCTTAAGATTTGAATTTTAAATTTTAAATGGGGAGATTTGGCCATGCGGCCAAATCTTCTGGCTTCTTTCAAAACATACAACATTTGGCCGTACAGCCAAATCTCCCTAGATCATGGTGATTTCAAAGAAGCTATAAAGATTTGGCATCACAACTAAATCTTCCTAAACCTTGCTTCTTTGAAAAGATTTGGCCACACAACCAAATCTTCCTCGACACTCGTGATTAGAAAGAAGATAGCAAGATTTGGCCGCATGGCCAAATCTCCCTCGACCCTCGTGATTAGAAGAAGCTAGCAAGATTTGGCCACATGGCCAAATCTCCTTAGACCCAGGTGATTTAAAAGAAGCTAGAAAGATTTGGCATCACAATCAAATCTCCCCAAATCCTATTGCTTTGAAAAGATTTGGCCGCACGGCCAAATCTCCCTAGACCCTTGTGATTAGAAAGAAGCTAGCAAGATTTGGCCGCACAGTCAAATTTTCCTAAACCCTCGTGATTTATAAAAAGCTAGAAAGATTTCGCATCGTAGCCAAATCTCCCCAAACCTTAGTGCTTTGAAAAGATTTGGCTGCATAGCCAAATCTCCCCAAACCTGGTGCTTTGAAAAGATTTCGCTGCATGGCCAAATCTCCCCAAACCTGGTGCTTTGAAAAGATTTGGCTACATGGCCAAATCTCCCCAAACCTAGTGCTTTGAAAAGATTTGGCTGCACGGCCAAATCTCCATAGACCCTTATGATTACAAAGAAGCTAGCATGATTTGACCGCACATAAATCTCCCCAAACCCTAGTGCTTTGAAAAGCTTTGGTAGTATGGCCAAATCTCCATAGACCCTCGTGATTAGAAAGAAGCTAGCAAGATTTGGCCGCACAGCCAAATCTCCCTAAACCTGGTGATTTGAAAAGATTTGGCTGCACGGCCAAATCTCCATAGAGCCTTGTGATTAGAAAGAAGCTACCAAGATTTGACTGCACACAAATCTCCCCAAACCCTCGTGCTTTGAAAAGATTTAGCCGCACGGCCAAATCTCCATAGACCCTCGTGATCAGAAAGAAGCTAGCAAGATTTGGTCGCACGGCCAAATCTCCCTAAACCTGGTGCTTTGAAAAGATTTGGCTGCATGGCCAAATCTCCATAGACCCTTGTGATTAGAAAGAAGCTACCAAGATTTGACTGCACACAAATCTCCCCAAACCGTCGTGCTTTGAAAAGATTTAGCCGCACGGCCAAATCTCCATAGACCCTTGTGATTAGAAAGAAGTTAGCAAGATTTGGCCGCACGGCCAAATCTCCCTAAACCCAAGTGATTTAAAAGAAGCTAGAAAGATTTGACTGATTTGAAAGAAGCTAGCAAGATTCGGTTGCACAGCCAAATCTCTCCAGACCCTAGTGCTTTGAAAGAAGCCCACAAGATCTGGCCACAAGGCCAAATCTTCCCAAACTTTGGTGCTTTGAAAGAAGCCCATATGATTTGGCCACACATCCAAACCTCCCCTTCCAGTGCTTTAAAAGAAGCCCATAAGATTTGGCCACACGGCCAAATCTCCCTAGTGCGGCCAAATCTCCCTAGAATCTAGTACTTTCTCAAATCTACTACTATGTCTAGTGTCAATTCTAGATTGTATTTCAGATATGTTTATCGATAATGTGTTTTGTCTAACATTAAAGATTATAAAGATGATAGTTTGTATATTGCTTGGGTCTTTTACAGGAAAGACACAAATGTGAAGAAGGTTGAGAAAGTTGTAAGTGGATTTGCAAGAAAAAAGCATACCTTGGTACTTTGACATATATAGTATTGAGGGAGCACAGTTGACATGAGTTCACTTATTTGTTTTGTTACCTAATAAAAGTGCATAGACTTGTGTTGGATCGGTACATCAAATCACTGAAGATGTGGTTGGAAAAGAGGGAGATATTGGATTGTTGATCATTATAAATCAAAATAAGAAGTTTCTCTTGGATCCCAGTGATTATGAAGAATCTCGTATGAAGTCTGATGTAGATGACAACATGCACTCAAGAGGCTGGATAAGTGTTGAATCAATTGATGGAAATGAAATTCACACAGTGACAACAATCATTGAATCATATCGGAAAGTTTCAACAACATTAAAGAAGCGTAAGAGTGGGGAAGATAGTGGGGAAGGAACAAAGAAAGGTAAATCGACTATGGTTCAAGCACCAGGTGGTAGCAGAGAAGGGGCAAAGAAAGGAAAGCTAACTATAGTTGATGTACCACAAGAAGGAACACCTCCAGAGGGTATGCTAGCAGTTGTGGAAAGAAGCAGTGGTAGTGAATTGGAGCCAAGTGGAAAGGTCATAGGAAAAAAAGGGCAAAAGAAACCATCAGGCTTGGTGGAATATGAAAAATACTACCCATTCGGGTTGCATGCAATATTTTCAATTCCAGTTGCAAGATGTCAAAAAGCTCCTCCAAGCTATGTATATAGAGGGTTGAACAAAGAGCATGTGGAGAAGCTTGCTGCAGACTTTGGTTATAACTCTAGGCCTCCTGCTGCTGTAGCGGATTTTATGCCTTTCAATCCTGAAACAAAGCAGCCCCTGGAAAGGGTAGATAAAAAGGATTTAACCAAGTGCCACTACTGGATACTATCTGGACAACATTCAATATATGCTGCTAAAATATTCACATCTAATGATGATAACAGAACGGCCCAAAGAAATAACTACTACCGCACCCGCTAGGCGAGGATTGTAGTGAATTGTCCCGCACGCTTTTGTGTGGAGATATCAAAGATGGCAAACCTGGAGTCTCAAAATATCTTGAGACAATCTCCATACATTGATATACTTAAGCAGGTGAGGGGACAATGGATTCTCTTTAACAGACCCAAGAAAGCACAACAAGGGCTTGCAAAAGGACATCCAGATCGTGAGAATTGGGATGTAAGTACAGATTTTAATTATGAATCATTTTTTACAAGTCGATTTTCTTAATTATTGCATTCTAATGGATGCATATATTTTGCAGGCTTTCATTGACACTGGCAAGGTAACATTGGGTAATAGCTTTGCCACGAAGGATGTACATATGATAATCACAAGCGATGCCATTTATGATGGTTGGATCTCCATCCTTGAGGATTACATTGCAGGCAAATATTCACAAGATGGAAAATGCCGTAGGCAACCCACAGTCTCAATGTTTAGATGCTTGCGTGGATTGAGTGATGATCAAATTGGTCAAATTTAAAATGACATTAAGGAAGGTAGAGTAGTCATAGCAAAAACAAAGACTGATGCCATGATTCTTGATATTGAAGGACGAGCTATGCAAATCAAGAGAGATGCTGCACTACAAGAAGAACTTTATATGTTTATATCGGCAAAACGGCCTTCTTTAATGTTAAAAAATTGGGATGAGTGCAGATTACATTTTAAAATTACTCCAGAATTGTATCATCGGATTCGTGGTTGCTCTGACTCATGGTTAAAAGTGAAGCTTCAACAGGGCAAGGAAACTCCACCATTGCCTGATGCTGCAAAGGGGTATCTGAGGTGGATTATGGGACAAAGTGAAGGTGCAAGTCATGGACCGAATTCCACCTAGCCTTGGAGGTTCTACACAGTCGGTTCAAACATGGAAGGAATGGAATTTATACATAATTTGTACCAAGAGCCAATGGCAATAGGGGTTGCCTTTTTGGATGTAATGTATGGACCAAGCAGAAGTAGAAATTGGAATGAGGATCGCTTTGAGTGTTTGTTGAAAAGCTTGATGACAATCGCTTCTCCCCCAGTGCAATTCCTTCTTGTGGTGTTCTTGACCATGGATCATGTATCATGTTTGAAGAATGCATTAAATAAGACATGCGGGCAATATAAAATACACTTCGGTTGCCTTAATTTTGAAACTACAGATATATTTGTCACTGGATCTATGGATGGCTTAATTGCCTGTGTACTGGTAAGCAAGGAAAAGCATTTCAACGATATTGAGCGCTATACCAATGCACAATGTAAGCCATCAATATATGTTGCAGATGAAAAATATGAAAAATCAAGTGGTGCAGAAGAATCAGGTGATGAGGATGATGATGACGAGGAGGATGATGATGAATTTGACATTGAATTATCCTTGGAAAGAAAACGTTCAAGTATCATGAAAGACATGATCATGGGTTTCTGTCGAGAAGATGAGTATGTATTGGACTTGTTCTCTGAGGGGCTTGCTGCAATAGAGTCTCTTTCTTGTAAGAGGCGTGTTGTTTCAGTTGTTGAGACTTATGAGGAGTTGGCAAAGGTTGAAAGTATATGTTGCACGTATGCTTACAGTAATCATGAAATTCGACAATGGGCTGGCTTGCAAGAACCAATATTGGCAATAGAGGGGGTATCAAAAGAAGATGATACAATTGAAGGTGGAGGGGATAAAGAAATTGATACCATACCAGGACAAAAAGAGCTTCAACCCTTCAATGAAGAGCAGTGTGAGCATTTACAAAAACATGCTTCAAAGTTTTGGGAAATAGAAGAGGAAGCAACAGGTCCTTGAAATTATCCTTTTATATGGTGTTCGTGTTTTCCATATGTTATCTTGCTATATTATCCATATGATGTATTAATTTTGTTCCAAAGATCTTTTAATATTACTTGGAAATTCATTCTATCTCATTGCCATAATTCAAACATTCATATGTATTCTTGAATATGTTTAATTTTCTATATTTCATGAAAAGATGTGTTTGCATGTTGTAATACCTTTGGAGTGTGATACACATCCAAATTTATTTATGAGTTCATAAATGTTAAAGAGTGTGTTGAGTCTTGATCATGATGAATGAATTACTATAAATTGTTGTTTCTACCCTTATTCACTTCATATGAATGCTCAAATATGTTTTGGCCGCTTGGCCAAATCTTTTCTTAGTGGGAACACTCGGGCAATGCTAGATAATGTTGGACTCCACTCTATCTATTATGCAAAGGTTTTTGGCATTGTAAGGATATGTAGTTTTGGGGATTAAAATAACTTGAAAGGGTATAGATTCAACAACTTTAGGGGGTATACTAAGCATATGGACATGAATGCTTTCTTTTTTTTAGTATTCCAATTTTGTTTTGAAAAAGAAAAACATGAATGCTTTCACACAAACAAATTGCATTGAAAGCACACAACCTAAAGTTTGACAATTTGGTTTTCCATCTCAATATTCAGTTTGTTTCTACTTATAAATTTCATTTCCTTGTTTATCAACAGATATTGGCCATCTCCATTTCACATCGCTAGAAGCATTGCCTGTACATGTGACACCTGATCCAATGATTCATTATGTGCCTTATTTGAACATTAGCATGCAAGTTCCAAGCTCAACATGGTTGATTGAAAATGTTGAGGATGCAATGTCTGCAGTTAATGTTCCATTAACAAATGTGAATGCAAGCTTAGAAGGTAAAGGAGAAGATGCAATGTCATTGTATGAAGCCACGGCCGTTCAGGACCTTGCTCATCGGTCTTTGAGCATCACACTCCCTCAACTAATAGCATTAAGCCCTAAGGTGAGACGTGAGCTGCAGCAAGGTCTCTCAACAAGGAAGAGCAAGAAAAAGGGAAAGGTACGAGAGGTATCTTCTATCTCTGAAGAAATTGATCGGCACCCACACACAGTAGATGTCATCATAGATAATTGCCGTGTCAAAAATGTGTGTGTTGATGGGGGAGCTGCATGTAATATCATGGTGCCCCGCATCATGAAGAAATTGAATTTGAAATGTACAAGGCGTTCATCCACTCGAATCAAGGTAGCAGATGGTCGACGACTCACCACCATGGGAGTCATTGAGGATTTGCCCATCACTGTCAACGGGTTGACCACCACTGTCAATTTCTATGTAGTGGACATTGAAGATACAGGCAGAAGTTACCCAGCCATACTCGGGAGACCATGGTTGAGAAAGAGTGATGCAGTCAGCTATTGGAAGACAGGACACATGTCTTTTGGTGCTTCCAAGGAGAAGATCCCGGTGCAGCCTGGTGCCATGGAACCGGAAGAAGAAGAGGAGCATGACAGTGATACTCTCTCATCCTCAGTGTCTGAGTCATGGAAGAATCAGACGGGGGGGAGGAATTCTCAGAGGAGGAAGTTTACATGATGGGGGTGTCTCCGACCCTGCCACCTGCAGAAAACATAACAGCTAGTCCTCAACAACTCGAATCAATGCTTTCTCCAGACCTCACTCCAGGTGAGAAAGATGAGTTTCTTGAAATGTTCAAAGATTTCCCTGACCTCTTTGCAACTTGCTACCACCACCTTCGCCATGTGACTGCCATAGAGCACAAGATAGAGCTCAAGCCTGATGCAAAGCCTGTGGCTCAGAAGTATCGGAGATTAGGGCCCCTGCAGACCGACGCTTTGCGCTCAGAGTTGCAAAAGCTTGTAGAGGCTGGGTTTATTGTTCCAGTTCACAATACTGAATGGGTTTCACCAGTGGTAGTCATCCCAAAGAAAAACAACAAGTGGCGGGTCTGCATCGACTATAAGAAGCTCAACGCTGCCACCAAGAGGGATCATCATCCTCTACCCTTTCAAGACCTCATTCTTGAGAAGGTAAGTGGTCATGAGATGTATACTTTCTGTGATGGTTACTCTGGGTTTTATCAAATCAGAATTACCGAGGAAGATGTGCTTAAAACCACATTTGCCACACCCTGGGGGACATTTGCATTCAAAGTTATGCCATTTGGCCTCACCAATGCTCCTGCCACCTTTCAAAGATTTATGCAGATGGTGTTTGCTCCTTATTTGGGGGATTTCTTGGAGGTGTTTTTAGATGATTTCTGTATATTCTCATCACGTAAGGAGCACATCATGAAGGTTAGATTGGCCTTCCAAAGGGTCAATGATGCAAATGGCAGTCTCAACCCTGAGAAATGCACCATTGGAGCCCCTCAAGGGAGGTTATTGGGACATGTTGTCTCATCCGAGGGCATCAAGCCTGACCCCGAGAAGGTAGAAGCCATCCTCAAACTCTCCCCACCTACAACCAAACGTCAGGTACGCTCATTTGTCAATCTAGCAGGATACTATCGCCGCTTCATTGATCAGTATGCTGCTTTGACACGGCCCATGACTATGCTATTAAAAGATGGGGTTGATTTTTCTTGGGATGAGGATTGTGATCATGGGTTTGCACAAATCAAGAATGCTCTGGCTTCAGAACCCATTCTACGCAATCCAGACTGGTCAAAGACCTTCTATATCAATCCTGGGTTTGGTGAGCACACTCTGGCAGGTATTCTTCTCCAGCAAGGGGAGGATCGGTTCATGTATCCCGTTCGATTTGCTTCTCGACAATTGCTCAACACTGAGCGACGCTATTCAGAGGCTGACAAGCATGCCTTGTCTTTGGTGTTTTGCATTGAGAAATTTAAGCATTATGTGGCTGGAAAGTCCTTTATACTCACTAGCACTGGTCTTGCAAAGCAGGTTCTTCAATCACCAAATCCCATGGGCCGGTTGGCCAAATGGTTGGCAGTTCTACAAGAATATGATTTTTCTTTCAAAATTGTAAAAGGGGGTTGTTCCAACTTGAAGAATGCTTTGATTGATTTAGAGGAGTGCCTTGATGTAACCCTTGTAGCAGCCATAGAAGTTGGGGATCCTTGGTATGGTGGTATCTATAAGTTTTTGACCGCTTTCTCCTTTCCTTCAGGAAGTACTAGCTATGAGAGAAAGAAGATCCGCAGAGATAGTAGGCGCTATACCCTCCTTGATGGGGTGTTGTACCGTCAAGGCATGGATGGGGTACTCAGACGGGCCATTGATGCAGATGAAGTGCCTAAGGTATTGAAGCATTATCATGATGGATTTTGTGGAGGCCACTATGCCAGTGACTATACAGCTAAGAAGATTTTACATGCTGGATACTATTGGCCGACATTGTTCAAGGATGTCACTTTGTATTGCAAAACCTGTGAACCATGTCAATTCTTTGGTAGGAAGGATTTGCGTCCCAGGCAACATCACCCAGTGATGTCCATCCATCCGTTTCAGAAGTGGGGAATAGATTTTGTCGGGCCCTTGCCCATGACTGCCCGCAAAAAGAAGTATCTTTTGGTAGCCACTCAGTATGTCACTAAGTGGGCTGAAGCTATCGCTCTCTCTGCTGCAAATGGCAAGGCAGTTTCAAGTTTCATATTTGAGCGTATCTGCACAAGGTTTGGGACACCCATGGAAATAGTCTCTGACCATGGGAGTCCATTCTTAAATGAAGCAGTGGAGTTACTCATGGATCGCATGGGCATTGATCATCACACTTCTAGCATCTATTATCCAGCATCCATGGGTCAAACAGAGCAGACCAATGGCCTCCTTTGTAAAACCATAGGAAAAATGGCCGCAGGGAACAGGAGCCAATGGGATCAGAAGGTCACTGAAGCCGTGTGGGCTTACAACATCACTCATAAAACATCTACAGGTCACACCCCTTTTGAGTTGGTGTATGGTACTGAGGCAGTTTTACCACTAGAGATAGAGATTCCGGCCTTGAGATTGGCACAGGAACAGAGGATGACAGAAGATGAACGTGTAGAGGCCAGATTGTGGTACAACTTGAGAAGTTAGATGAGACCCGACGCCTTGCACTACATCAAACAGAGATCCAAAAGAATCGACAAAAGGCCCGATTGGATGCTCAGATTCGCAAGGGATGGGAAAGACACTTTGCTGAGGGGGATGTTGTGCTATGCTTCGATAATAGATTGGACCACCAAATGGATAAGAAGTTTCTGCCACTGTGGGCTGGTCCATACAAAGTCATCAAAGAACGTAGCAATGGGTCTGTACAAGTTCAGGAGCTGCATGAACCATATGGCAAGAAGGTGATCAACAAGCGTTACCTCAAGCCTTTCTTTGTGCGTGATGGTCCCAGGCATGGAAATGCTGTGCATTCCCTGCCTGGGGGGGGAACTGTTATGGATAAAATTGTCTAAGGAAAAAGGCATTAATATGTATGTGTGTTTGTATATGTGGCAATAGTATAATAAAATATGGTGTGCATAGGGCCCAAGGTTGAGGTGGCAGGGCATGACCATGTGCCACCCTTCCATGTAACAAGACCCATAAGGTGTGTTGTACATAATCCATGATAGTAATATTATAAAATGCAAGGTGGCATGGCTCCTCCATGTGCCACCCCTCCACCTAGGATGCATTAAGTGAGATATGGCTCAAAGTACATGGGAGAAGCAATATAAAATGGGTGGAGATGGCTATTATATTGAGTTATTCCCTCATATGGGATAGGCCCATGTGGGGGAGGTATAGAAGGACAAAGAGAGCTAGTTAAATAATGGGGAAAGTAGGATGAGGTGGCAAGATTCCTTGTGCCAACCCTCCACTTGTCCTCCTAGAGGTTTGAACATATTATAAAATTGGAAAGAGCACTACTACACACGCATCCTATTGCGACGTTTACGTACCGACGATTAGCGCCCGCTTAGCGTTAATCGTCGGTATAAAAATCGGGTGTCGTAAATCGTCGCTATATAGCGACTTTTAAGAATCGTCGCTATATAGCGACGTTAGTAATAGTCGCTATATAGCGACTATGAAAGGTCGCTATATAGCGACTTCTATTAAAGTCGCTATATAGCGACTTTTAAAGGTCGCTATATAGCGACACTGAGACTATATTATAGCGACGTTTTACAGAGAGGTTTTTTTTTTTTTTAAAGTCTTAAAATTTATTTTCTTCCAATGACAAAATTTTTTAAATTTTCATACATGTTTGAGCTCATAGAGAAATAAAAAATGAGAGCATGTACATCAAGCCTTTGAAGCTCATATATTCATGTCCAAGTTGGAGATGAGAAAAATCAAATTAAATAAGAGCATTTACATCAACTGTTTCATCTTGAGCCAAGTCTAAGGCGCCAAGTAAGTCTATCTCCAACTCTATACCGAGTTGATCTCCTATATCATCATCGTACTCTAGCATCGTACGTTCACCTAAAAGTATTTGATCATCTTCTTCAATTAAGCTTAAGTGTGGTGATCGATCTTGACGATTGTTGTCTTCCTCGTCAATATCGTGATCTCCATCCTCCTCCCGTGCGATGTCATTATGCGCATCTTCCTCTTGCCTCATATGGTGATCTACATCTTCTTCGCTAGATTCATCAATTGGATCCGGATTTGGTAGTGGCATCTCCATATCCACATCTCGATCTTCAAAAATCTGCTTACTTCGTGGCGCAACTTGGATCACGTACCACCATCTTGGATCAGAACGATCCGGATGAAAAACCACCTATATTGAAGATGAAAAATCACGTGCCAAATGTCGTCAATTATATATATATCAATGGACTTAAAAAACGAAAGCTTCGACTAATTAAATCATTAGTATGCACCTGCTCACAGTGCTCGGGAAGAACAAAAGTATCACTTTCATCGGTCCAATGTTTGGTGGAGTCTATTGCAAAGAGACCGCTACCATCTTTTCTCACAGTTGCATGGGGACCGTTGTAAGTAGTTCTAAACCATTTTACATCAAGAATGAAAATAGTAAATCGTCTGAAATCAATTTCATAGATGTCGCGTATGGTTCCACAATAATCCAACTGTGAGGAGAGAAGATTGGTATCCGAAGCACTTGCTCGGCTATCTTGTGTGAAGTTAGCCATGACTCCACAATCATACGTGACTCTCTTTGAATCGATGCGTTCTATGCGAAAATGTCGTCCATATGACCATAATGCACTGTACTTTTTGTACTGTAAAAGAGCATCATTAAAACAATGAAGATGCACCTATTTTATAGCATATATTGCCACAAATAATTACTTAATTACATCAAGAGATAAGAAACTTACATGCACCATACATCCAGATGATAACTCCCGCTCGCGCTCGTTTATTGTCTCTCCATCACGTTCGGCTTTACGTATAGCTAGTTGTAGCCAATCAAGTGACATGTGAGTAGGGAGAAGAGCCAGATCTCGTGGATATGGTTGTGATCGCCTATACATTACTCTGAATCTCGTCCTTGCATTTATTCTTTCTGCTTTGGCCACTTCATATCTCTCAATCCACTTCTGCATCTCAGGGCTATTGAGGATACAAAACTTATTGAATTTCTCCATTTGCTCTTCGCTCATCTTTCTTTCAATCCCTTTTCCTTGGGGGACCTCGCCAATGATGCGATCATCATCCTTGTTGTGCCAAGCTTGCGGCATATCAGGATCCGTGGATGCAAGAAACTCTGTGATATATACTAATGACTCTTGCACAAGCCATCCCTCTGCCATGCTTGCTTCTGGTCTTGCTCTTTGTCTTACAAACCCCTTTAAAGTTTTCATAAACCGCTCGAGAAAAAACATCCATCGATTATGAACGGTACCTGCTATAGCCACCTCATCAACTATGTGCACAAGCAAGTGGACTTGAGTTGTCATAATGCTTGAGGGAAAGTGCTTCTCAAGCAAGCATACGGCTTCGATGGATTCCACCCTAGCCTTCTCGATGCTCGATATAGAGATCTCTTTTTGAGATATCCACCTATTTCACATGTCCATGAAGAAAATAGATAATGCGAATTGATAGTAAGCATACCTCACAATACCACAGATCTTGAATATAGCATTTCTAACATCTTCTTGTAAGCACCCTTTTATTGTAATTGGAAGGATGAACTATCAAAGCAACAATGAAATCATGTCAACAATATAACATAATAATAATTACGCTAATGCATCACTATTATCGGTACACTAATTCTACTTAGAATACCTGTAAGACCTTGTGCCAATCATGGGACTTGAGGCCACTAAGCTTATTGTCCTTTGAAAATGCTCCTTTCAAGCAACGCATGTACCCTGTCGGTGTTTGAAAAGAGGCAATGTCTGCCTTGATCGCTGCCTCCTCCCTCGTAGAGAGGATCCACGTTGCTTTCGGGAGGACAACTTTTCCTGAAGCATGCACTTGGGGCCACAAACGAGACATCCTATTCATAGCACGCAAGTCTTCTCGCACTCCTCTCGAGTCCTTGGAACCAACCAAGTGTGCCCAAATGGTAGCCCCCACATTCTTAAAGATATGCATGGGATCCAAGAGATGATTGATTTGTAACTGACCCCAATAAGGAAGCTCGTGAAAGATCGATAGCCTCTTCATACCAGGAGGAGGTTCCTCTCCATTCTCCCTCCAAGCTTGAATCCAATCACTTGCTTTTAAATATGATGGTGGTGGATCAAGCTGACCTCCACGTGCGAGATGGTCGAGCGGAAGGTATCGAGCATGACCTTCATAAACATTTTTCCTCATGTGTTTGGAGTAGCGTGCAAGCGATTTCAGAGCGGGTCCACAAACAGGACAAGCATGGTACCCACTTGTAGCAAGCCCTGCACGCGTGCATGAATATGTTAGTACAAGACATGCGTGCAAAAGAGAGTAAAAAAAGCATAATCCCTCATTGTACATGTAAAGACATAACCACGTACCTGCGCACTCTCCATATCCTGGGTAGTCATGCATGGTCCACATCAAGATACCCCTGACAGAAATATCATTGGTATGCCTAGGAGCTCTGGAAATATCAAAGACCTGCACTCCTCTCCATAATATCTGTAACTCCTCTATCAAAGGTGCCATGTACACGTCCATGTTTCTTGCCTTGTACTTTCCTGGCACAAGTAGTGCAAGCATGAGGTGTCCCTTTTTTATTGTTAGCCATGGTGGGATATTGTAATTCACCACGACTATGGGCCATGTCGACCAAGATGTCGAGCGTAACCCGAAAGGATTCACGCCGTCCATGGCTAGCCCAAGATGTAAGTTGCGTGGCTCTCTCGCAAAGTCCGGCCACTGATTATCTATGTGCTTCCAAGCCGCACAATCTGCGGGAATCCTCAATGTGTGATCAGTGGACCGATGAGATGCATGCCATGTCATCAACTCCGCTATGGATTTGCATCGAAACATGTGTTGTATTCTTGCAATGATGGGAAAGTGTCTTAAGACCTTTACCGGTATCCTCTCACCCTGCAAGTCATCTCTATATCGTTGTTCCCCACACTTTGGACAACTAGCCAAATCTCCATGCTCACGACGAAAGAGAATACAATCATTACGGCAAGCATGGATGGTATCATAATCCATACCCACCATTGTTAGCATCTTTTTCGCTTCATCTCTTGATGCGGGCATGGTATTTGGTGCAGGCAACATCTTTTGGAGCAACCTATGACAAAGACACTATCCAAATGATGATTCTCAAAACAAACAATATCCAAATAATGAGTCAATCAAATTAATGCAAGGGCTAACCTCATTAAGGCCGAGACACTTGTATCCGACCACCCATACTGTACTTGTAGATTCAAGATTGAGAGACAAGCACGTAGTTTAGACATCCTGGCACCCTCGTACAATTGTGTTGATTGCAACTCTCGCATTTTCACCTCAGATTCTGACATCACGTGTACGTGGGATGTAGTGCCCCTAAAAATGGAATCCATCATGTCGACCATACCCTCGTCGTCATCTGGGAGACTATAGTCTTGTTGAAAGTGAGAAGGTATATGCGTACCCTCGTCACCCTCGTCATCCTGTCATAAGCTCATTCGTGTAAATAGAAGATCTTCTAATTCCGGGTATACAATAAGATTGCGAACTTAAATAGCTTTGACTTACCGATGATCCATCAACATGTGCAACACCAACGGGGGGTACTGGTTCCGGCTCCTCCCCATACATCTGCAAGTGGCGCATGATAATACGACGTTGATGTCGTACTTCTCGCTTGCAATGAGTGCAATGACAATATAACCTCTCCGTAAGCCACTTCGTGCTCCCGGGCGTTGGCGCATCATCGGATGAGCTTCCACTCGTCCCTTCCATCTACACTTATAAAACCAAAACATAAGCATGAAGAGGAGATGTACACAATTATGAGCATAGCATGTTTAATTTGAGCTTCTCTTGAGGCTATATAAAAAGAATGACATCGCTATATAGTAAGGATTGAAACAAAAAATCCTATATAGTAAGGCTGTGTAGTAAGAGGAGATATTGACAATTATAGGCATAGCATGTTTGAGTCACAAGAGGCCTCATTAAAAAACAAACAGTAAGCGTCGCTATATAGCGACGCTCTGTTCCGTCGCTATATAGCGACGATTTTAATTGAAAGCGTCGCTATATAGCGACGTTTTCAATTAAAAACGTCGCTATATAGCGACGAATAAGCGTCGCTATATAGCGACGCTGTGGGTTAAAACCCGAAACGCCGAAACCCGCGGCGTTTTGCTCAAAGCTTTCCTAATCTCTAAACTAAGCTCTCCAAAATCTCCTCCCACCTATTTTCACTGACCTCCCATCTATTCCAAGCAACCTCCTACCCTATTTCCCACTCCTCACCCTCCTCCTACCTCTTGTGCACCCTCTCTCTCCTCTTTCCCTCTTTGGTTTCCAGAAAGAAAGTTCTTCAAAAGGTGAGTTTTTTTCAACAATGTAGGTTGTTTGTTTGTTAGCTTTGGTTTTCTGAGTGTTTCTACTTGTATTGCTAAAGTTTTAAACTAGTTTTCATGCTTGATTAGAAAGGATTCAAACAAAAAACGAAATTTCAAGAAAGAAAGAAAGAAACTCACCTCTTCTTTCTGTATTTCTCTTCCTTCTCTTCCTTCTCTTCTCCTCAATCTCCTCCTTTCCTTGTCTCCTCAATCTTCTCTTTCCTTGTCTCCTTTCAAGAAGTTGCTTTTGTGATCTCCTCTTTCCACTAACATCTTATTTGAAAAAATGGGTTGTTTTCTCTCTTTTGTAGGGCCAGTCCACTACACCGAGCGGGACACAGTCTCTCTTTTGTGGGCCCAGTCCACTACACCGAGCGGGACATACTTTTACAGGTAAGTGCTTCCTCTTCTTTCCATTTAAGCTTTTTGTTATTTGCATTTGCCTGCAGCTAGCGCCTTAAGCGCTAGCTGCAGTGATGGGCGTAGGAACCCTCTCTTCCCCCTTCTCTTTTTCTCATTTTCCCCCTTCTCTTTTTTCCCTCTTCTCTTATTCTCTCTTTCCCCCTCTCTCTTTTCCCTTCTCTCTTTCCTTTCCCCCTTATTCTCTATTTCCGCATCCCTCTTATTCTCTTATGCTTATGCTTCTCTCATTCCGCATAAGCTCCTCCTCTATTTCCGCATGAGCATAAGCATGAGCTTATGCTTATGCTTATGCATAAGCATAAGCATAAGCATAAGCTCATGCTTATGCTCATTCATGAGCATGAGCTTATGCGTAAGTTTCCGCAAGAGCTTATGCGGAAATAGAGAATGAGAGAAGCATATGCTTCTCTCATTCTCTTTTTCCGCATAAGCTCCTTCTCTCATTCCGCATAAGCTCCTTCTCTATTTCCGCATGAGCATAAGCACGGAAATAGAGAAGGAGCTTATGCGGAATGAGAGAAGGAGCTTGTCATGAGCTTATGCGCAAGTTTCCGCAAGAGCTTATGCGCAAGTTTCCGCAAGTGCTCCTTCTCTTTTTCCGCATAAGCTCTTTCTCTCATTCCGCATAAGCTCCTTCTCTATTTCCGCATGAGCATAAGCATGAGCTTATGCTTATGCTTATGCATAAGCATAAGCATAAGCTCATGCTTATGCTCATTCATGAGCATGAGCTTATCCGCAAGTTTCCGCAAGAGCTTATCCGCAAGTTTCCGCAAGTGCTCCTTCTCTTTTTCCGCATAAGCTCCCTCTCTTTTTCCGCATGAGCATAAGCATGAGCTTATGCTTATGCTTATGCATAAGCTCTTGCGGAAACTTCCGCATAAGCTCTTGCGGAAACTTACGCATAAGCTCATGCGGAAGAATGAGCATAAGCATGAGCTTATGCTTATGCTTATGCATAAGCATAAGCATAAGCTCATGCTTATGCTCATTCTTCCGCATGAGCTTATGCGTAAGTTTCCGCAAGAGCTTATGCGGAAATAGAGAATGAGAGAAGCATATGCTTCTCTCATTCTCTTTTTCCGCATAAGCTCCTTCTCTCATTCTGCATAAGCTCCTTCTCTATTTCCGCATGAGCATAAGCATGAGCTTATGCTTATGCTTATGCTTATGCTTATGCATAAGCATAAGCATAAGCTCATGCTTATGCTCATTCATGAGCATGAGCTTATGCGTAAGTTTCCGCAAGAGCTTATCCGCAAGTTTCCGCAAGTGCTCCTTCTCTTTTTCCGCATAAGCTCCCTCTCTTTTTCCGCATGAGCATAAGCATGAGCTTATGCTTATGCTTATGCATAAGCATAAGCATAAGCTCATGCTTATGCTCATTCTTCCGCATGAGCTTATGCGTAAGTTTCCGCAAGAGCTTATGCGGAAATAGAGAATGAGAGAAGCATATGCTTCTCTCATTCTCTTTTTCCGCATAAGCTCCTTCTCTCATTCCGCATAAGCTCCTTCTCTATTTCCGCATGAGCATAAGCATGAGCTTATGCTTATGCTTATGCATAAGCATAAGCATAAGCTCATGCTTATGCTCATTCATGAGCATGAGCTTATGCGTAAGTTTCCGCAAGAGCTTATCCGCAAGTTTCCGCAAGTGCTCCTTCTCTTTTTCCGCATAAGCTCCCTCTCTTTTTCCGCATGAGCATAAGCATGAGCTTATGCTTATGCTTATGCATAAGCATAAGCATAAGCTCATGCTTATGCTCATTCTTCCGCATGAGCTTATGCGTAAGTTTCCGCAAGAGCTTATGCGGAAATAGAGAATGAGAGAAGCATATGCTTCTCTCATTCTCTTTTTCCGCATAAGCTCCTTCTCTCATTCCGCATAAGCTCCTTCTCTATTTCCGCATGAGCATAAGCATGAGCTTATGCTTATGCTTATGCTTATGCATAAGCATAAGCATAAGCTCATGCTTATGCTCATGCGGAAATAGAGAAGGAGCTTATGCAGAATGAGAGAAGGAGCTTGTCATGAGCTTATGCGCAAGTTTCCGCAAGAGCTTATGCGCATGAGCTTATGCATGAGCTTATGCATGAGCATGAGCTTATGCATGAGCTTATGCTTATGCTTATGCATAAGCATAAGCATAAGCTCATGCTTATGCTCATTCATGCTTATGCTTATGCTCATGCTTATGCTCCTTCTCTATTTCCGCATGAGCATAAGCATGAGTTTCCGCAAGTTTCCGCATGAGCTTATGCGTAAGTTTCCGCAAGAGCTTATGCGGAAATAGAGAATGAGAGAAGCATATGCTTCTCTCATTCTCTTTTTCCGCATAAGCTCCTTCTCTCATTCCGCATAAGCTCCTTCTCTCATTCCGCATGAGCATAAGCATGAGCTTATGCTTATGCTTATGCATAAGCATAAGCATAAGCTCATGCTTATGCTCATTCATGAGCATGAGCTTATCCGCAAGTTTCCGCAAGTGCTCCTTCTCTTTTTCCGCATAAGCTCCCTCTCTTTTTCCGCATGAGCATAAGCATGAGCTTATGCTTATGCTTATGCATAAGCATAAGCATAAGCTCATGCTTATGCTCATTCTTCCGCATGAGCTTATGCGTAAGTTTCCGCAAGAGCTTATGCGGAAATAGAGAATGAGAGAAGCATATGCTTCTCTCATTCTCTTTTTCCGCATAAGCTCCTTCTCTCATTCCGCATAAGCTCCTTCTCTCATTCGCATAAGCTCCTTCTCTCATTCCGCATAAGCCCCTTCTCTATTTCCGCATGAGCATAAGCATGAGCTTATGCTTATGCTTATGCATAAGCATAAGCATGAGGCAAGCATAAGCTCATGCTTATGCTTATGCATAAGCATAAGCATAAGCTCATGCTTATGCTCATGCGGAAATAGAGAAGGGGCTTATGCGGAATGAGAGAAGGAGCTTGTCATGAGCTTATGCGCAAGTTTCCGCAAGAGCTTATGCGCAAGTTTCCGCAAGTGCTCCTTCTCTTTTTCCGCATAAGCTCCTTCTCTTTTTGCGCATAAGCTCCTTCTCTCATTCCGCATAAGCTCCTTCGCAAGTTTCCGCATGAGCATAAGCATGAGCTTATGCATGAGCTTATGCTTATGCTTATGCATGAGCTTATGCTTATGCTTATGCATAAGCATAAGCATAAGCTCATGCTTATGCTCATTCATGCTTATGCTTATGCTTCTCTCATTCTCTTTTTTCGCATAAGCTCCTTCTCTTATTCCGCATGCAATTTTCCGCAAGTTTCCGCATGAGCTCCTTCTCTTATTCCGCATAAGCTCATGACAAGCTCCTTCTCTCATTCCGCATAAGCTCCTTCTCTATTTCCGCATGAGCATAAGCATGAGCTTATGCTTATTCATGAGCATGAGCTTATGCGGAAGTTTCCGCAGGAGCTTATGCGGAAATAGAGAATGAGAGAAGCATATGCGGATCTCATTCTCTTTTTCCGCATAAGCTCTTTCTCTCTTTCCGCATAAGCTCTTTCTCTTTCTCTTTTGCGTGAGCATATGCGGAAATAGAGAATGAGAGAAGCTTATGCTTCTCTCCTCCTCTATTTTCGCATATGCGGAAACATGAGCATAAGCTCATGCTCACCCATGAGCATAAGCATAAGCTCATGCGGAAAAAGAGAAGGAGCTTATGCGGAAATAGAGAATGAGAGATGCTTCTCTCCTTCTCTTTTTCTGCATAAGCTCCTTCTCTTTTTCCGCATGAGCATAAGCATGCGGAAACTCATCCTTCTCATGCTTATGCTCATGCATGTGCATGAGCTTATGCTTAAGTTTCCGCATAAGCTCATGCACATGCGTGAGCTTATGCGGAAATAGAGAATGAGAGAAGCATAAGCTCATTCTCTATTTCCCACTCTATTTCCCCCTTCTCTCATTTCCCCCTTCTCTCATTCTCTATTTTCCCTCATCTCTTTCCCTTTCTCTCATTCTCTATTTCCTCGTTCTCATTCTTTTCTTTCCTTTACATCTTCTTTCCCTCTTATCTTTCCCTCTTCTTTCCCTCTTTCCTTTCCCTCTTCTTTCCTTTCCCTCTTCTTTCTTCTTGCCTATGCCTATGCCTATGAGAATGCTCATGTTTGTTTATTTGTTTTCTGTTTTCGTGTTTGTGTCTATGTTAGACATGGGATCACGTCGCTCATCCGACGAGTACGGACAGCCTCGCAGGAGGAGAGCTCACGATCTATATGCTCCAGAGGACTTTGATTCCTCTCAGGCGACTACCCCGAGGACTACCCCTGGTCCGACTCCTCTCGGTCCTAGCACTGTGACTACCCCTGGTCCGACCCCTCTTCCACGTAGCACTGCCACTACCCCTCAGGGGACTCCTTTGCTAGCCGCGCATGGATTTGTTGGGACTCCCGACGAGTTTGTAGCGCAGATGAGCGATGAGGAGGCAGCGAGATTCTTCTCTCTGCTCTCTCAGAGGACCTCCGCAATTCCTTCCCCTACACCGACGGGTGGACGTACAGCCCAGCCATCCCCTCGCGCCCCTTCGACCGCGGGATCATCACCTGCGCATGCCTCCCGCAAGGGAAGGAAGAGTAGGATGGGCGGCTCATGTTGTGCTGACTCAGGAGATGTAGACGAGTCAGCACACTCACGCTCCTTTAGGTCTCCACTTGGTCCGGAGACACAGTATCAGTCGGGTCCCTTTCCCTCTCCTACTCCCACAGCTACTCCTCGATCCGGAAGTGGTCGCGCAGCTTCCACTCCTTCAGACTCTGCTACCGTCAGTCCCCCTTACTCATCAGGGGATCTCTCCTATCAAATCACATCTGCCGGAGAGATAATAGAAGACAAAAAGGGCAAAGCAGTGATGGCCGCCATGAGGCGGTTGATGAGTCATCACTTCAAGAGCGGCATAAATATCGATTGGCGGTATCAAGATGGCCAAAAGAAGCAGGCGGTGATCGATGAGTTAAAACTCAGATTTCCTAATCCGCCAAATGTGGAGTTTAATAACAGTTATATGCTCGAGCGCATGGGTTTGGTCCTAAAGCATCGCAGATCAACCATGCGTACTTCCATTACAAAGGGGTTGTCTAAACCCAGCTGGGCAGACAAAGCTGATTGGAAGTTCTTGAAGAAGCAGAATAGGGACCATCCTGAAATGTTCGAGGGTCAGAGGAGGGCTGCGAAGAGACGGCTGGATGTCGTAGGTACTTCGCACTTTGGTGCAGGTGGACGGTATGCGTTCGAGGCAACCGTGGTAAGTTTACTTCTTTCCATTTAATGTATTGTTCTATTTGTTTTACTTACATATTACATGCACTTTAGCTAACTCTAACTCTCGTAAATTGGATCCACAGCAAGCTGCGATGGGTCGTCTTCCTACGGATGCAGAGACGCGGCGCGCATTTCGGATAGGAACCAAGCCGTGGTTCATTGAGCAAGAGGCAATGGGAGCGACAGTCGATTGGGCTGAGGTGGCTGCTCGCACGGTATAAGTTTACTCCTGCTTGTAATCTCACTTTTTAATTTAAGTTCCAATCTAATTTTCGATTTATTTGGTTCAGTCTCAGGGTCAAAGCTCAAGCGTCCCATCATCAGAGACGAGCGATCAACAGGGGCAAGGATCGGACGCAGGTGCCGATGACGAAGGAGAAGACGCAGGTGTCGGGGACGAGGGAGAAGATGCAGGTGCCGAGGACCAGGGAACAGCCCAACAAGACGATTCGGATTCGGATTCGGATTAGTAGTGGTAGTAGCATTTTTCATATCCGCTCGTTAGAGCCATTTTGTATCGCCCTTTCACAGGGTAATTTTGTTTCAAACACAGTTGTATATGTATATGCATTTCTTCCTCATCGTTCACAAGAACAATTTTGTATCACCCTGCAAGCAAGGGAAATTTTGTTATAAAAAACTTTCTTTTGTAATTACAAAAAAAAAAAAATGGTTAGTGGGGCTAAACAGGGCTTCCTTTTGGCCCTGTTTAGCCCCACTAACCATTTTTTTTACCTTCTATTAATCGTCGCTATATAGCGACGTTTACCAGTGTCGCTATATAGCGACGATTAACAGAGTCGCTATATAGCGACGTTTATATCGTCGCTATATAGCGACGTTTACATCGTCGCTATATAGCGACGATTAACAGCGTCGCTATATAGCGACGGTTTATAGCGACGCTCCTTTTCCGACGATTATAACGACTTTTATAGCGACCTTTGCGCCCGTGAAAAAAAAATTTTTTAATGTAAAAAGCGTCGGTATTTCCGTCGGAAAATGGCCTATGCCTTGTAGTGGAGACCAAGGGAGTATCATAGACTTGAGATATAGACTTGAGATATGGGGCTTGATTTATGTGGAAAATTGAGGCAAAGTGTTGTCGCACACAATTGAGAGTGCGTACCCACCTAGCCCACATGGGAGACTTTTTCACACACACCATGCATGTGGGAGGATACATTAATGTGGAGAGACCCCCTCTTTTGGCTATAAAAGGAAGGGGCTATTCCTTGATGAGACACGCTCCTTCTTGTAAAGCCACCTAGCTAGTATTTTGATATTTCCCTCTCATCCCTTCTTTCCAATAAAGTATGGTTCTCTTCCCTTGATGTCCACATCTCAACATTCCTCCTCCTATCATGTACCTGCTTCTCTTCCCCCTCTCCCTTTCCCCTTGTGTCATAGTCTCCCTTTTCCTTCCCTCCACTTCTAATTCCTTGTTCACCCCTATGACATCCCTTCGCCCTCGTGATCTCCTTTTCTCTATGGCCTTTGAGCGTCGCCATACTTAGTCTCTAGCCTCTGATCTCGATAACTTTTCTGGCTAAAAACACACACACACATTCTTGGACATTACACAAACACATAAACACATGGTAAGACACCCCCACTCACACTGGTAGTTAACCTTGGGTCAATTTCAGAAATGATGGTTGCATAGGGTGTTAAACACAATGGGTAGACTTTACAAAATGACCTAAGGTCGATTTGGAAACTTGAGGTTGATTTGATGATCACTCACACACACAAATACTGATGCTCTCTCTCTCTCTCTCTCTCTCTCTCTCTCTCTCTCTCTCTCTCTCTCTCTCTCTCTCTCTCTCTCTCTCTCTCTCTCTCTCAAACCCTCCCCAACAATCCCCCTGCCAACCCCCCCCCAACCCCATTCGAAGATGTATTGTAAGTTGACCTTGGTTCAAATGAACCTTGGGTCGATTTGAGCAGTGCTATTATTCTCATTTCCACATCCCCCCTCCCCTCCACACTCCCCCCCCCCCACACCTATTTCATTAATTTTGAACTTTTTCTATTGTCTTTTTATAAAGCCCAAAAATCCTTCCCAAATGAGTTTACTTTGTGAAAATATCCTTCCCAAATCAAAAGTTCACCTTGTGGCACTATCATATTCACATAAAAATCTTATTTTTTCAATCTATACTTTTGCATTAACATGCAAGAATTTTGTTTGAAAGAATCCTATTTGGGAAAATCTAGCTATTCCTAAGCTATTTATTAATTCAATTATTTTGAACATTTTTCCTTAAGGTGATAAATTTATAAATCCATGAAAGGAGACTTAAATATTTCATGTAAAGAACATTGTCACTCTCAATATGCACAAATTTAAAAAAATCTAATAGAAAAAAAACATGCCATAAGACCTAAGTTTTGTGTTGAACCAAAGAATTATAGCAATTATAGCTATCATATGTCTACATTGAGAAATGTTGCTCCCAGCTGGAGTCTTTGTATAAAATGATATATCATATGTTTACAAAATGTTGCTCTCAAAGAGCCTCTCGTTCCATCTACATTAACTCCCTATTGTCTTGCCAAGCCTTGCCCCTTGGGTGACATCTACATTGACTCTCATTTGACATAGGAGGTGATGAATCAATACCACATCTAGTCTATAAAATTATAATTGATTGGCTTCTTACCTAGTACCCAATCCTTCAATGGACTTCGATACAAAGCTTTTATCATGGACATTCTTCATTTGCACTGTCTCCTTCTACTTCCTCCATGGTGAACATCTTTAAAAATTTGTGTCTATGCAAAATACTTTGCTACGGTATTTTTATTTTCCTTCTACCTCATATCCCATGCACTTCTTTGATTTCTTTTCCCTTGAATTCCAAGACACTATGAATGTCTTTGTCAAAACTTGTGAGACTGGTTCATCATTTGGGACCCAATCCTTTGTTATACAATTAGTATACAATGTATTGTTATCCATATTTTCCTTCCTGCCCTTTGGCTCCTACCATACCGCTATAAATGTTGTAGCTCTCCCTTGATCATCTCTTTACACATCAACTACTTTTGCAACCCAAAACTTCACATTCTTAGATTCATCATCACCACAACAAAACAATTGACCTCTATATCTACTTGTGGCATGAACTCTCTCTTCTTCGGTCCACAATATGGATGTGGGAGTACTGATACAAATTCATTTTCAAAGACTGGATCTGGGTGCAAATTGTTATACATTTGGCCAAAATAAATTGCATTCTTCCTCAACATCCTTTGAGCCTCGCATTGTCTCAAAGTCCTTTATTAATTTGTGTGTCTTGTTAATTATAGTGGTAGTGTGTTCTCTCCAAGTAGGCTTTGAAACAAGATATCTCCGAAGGATTTCCTCTTTGTATGTAATAAATTCTTTTAATCCTTCTATTTCATAGTTAGACCTCTGATTGAATTCTTGTATAGGAGCCCATGTTGGATACATTTCCTTGATGGGAATTGAAGTTAAGAGACTGTAAAGTTTTTTAGGTTCCCAATTTGTATCATGAGAATAGTGTTGCCATTGCATTACTAATTTTTCATCCTTTAAAAAAAATGAAAGTAGTGTGGATTGGTATGAAGTGTCAATGCGCCACCACCCGTTTGTATGAAAGGTAGAATGAAGCTCTTCCAATCATACATTCTTTCGAGCCTCTCACATACCTTACTTTCCTTACAACCACCAACTTGCCTCCCACATCTTCTTACCAAGTCATCTATTGTCTCTACATCCTTGCATTTAAGCTCTCTTGAGACTGTGCTAAAAACGTGATGGACATCCTCATGTGTATGCCCAACATATAAAAATCCACATTCGACCTCATTGAAGATTCGATGAGCAACTAGCATTGAGTAGAATGCAAACATGAGTACATTCTTGTTTTCTTGCCAGCAATTATCAGCTTGTATTCTAAAAGTCAGTGGTAGGCGACCTTTTTTTGCATGTACATTGTGAATTGCCTTCATAATTGATGTTATAACTTGATTGCTATCATGTAGGTGCAAGGAATCAATCCATATATCTGAAAAAAACTAGATATATGGGGTTAAGGTAAAGCATTTTCCTGTATGAAGTCTTGTAAAATTGCTACTGCCTTGACAGTTGAGATTCTTGATTTGGACCTTCCTTTATTACCACCATGAATGCTAAAAAACTTTTCCACGCTTTGCCTTAATGACTAAATCCCAATATGTACCATGGGATAATCTACTAATATTGCGATATGCCTTATTACAAATATTTTTTCCATTTACAAGAGGTTTTACCTTTTGTCTTGAACTTTGCCTTTTATTGCCATTCTGAAGAAAGCAAGAGAGACTTGTGAGAATGTATTCATTTCTTTCGCTTCCTCTTCTTTTCCACACATGTCCTCTACATTTCCTAATGTCTACAAGATCAATGAAGTGCATACATCTTTGCTTGCAACATAGATATGCAAATGCATTTAACATATTCTACCCTTTCATTACTCTCTTCCTCTTTGGTTGCTTTTGTGGATCTACTTGGATTCGCTTTCTCTTCATGCATTTGTAAGACCGTTTTTGTTCCTCGTGCACGTTGTTATTAGTATTTATGCACTTCCCCTCCTCACATTTGTTTGTCACCAAGAATCCATTGGTCGTTGCATCCTTAGTCATATCACAATCAAAGTTAAATACAAAATAATCCTTTGTTGATCTCATCCTTGCTTTTAACATACTCTTGGGGCCATTCAATGCATTAAATATTCTAAGAGAGTATTGACAACCTTGAAACTCTTCCACTCTTGAGAGAGCATCACTCATTGGGACATCTTGCATGGCTCTCAAAATCCACAAGTTTGATTGACACCAAGTTTGTTAATATGCATGAACTCATTCACACCTGACAAGACATCTCTATTGACACCTTTGCCCTTCTCACTATGCAAGAATTCATCCACTCCAGATAAGGCATCACTTCTAAAATCTTTTTGCTTCTCGGAACCAATGAATTCATACACTCTAGATAAGATGCCACTTCTATAATTGAGTACATTGAAATCATCCACGTTTGCAGTGATAGAGCTTGGCACGTGGGCGTGCTTTTTGGGTCCTTTGATATTGTAGTATACCTTATCTTTATCATTTAAAACCACATGCCTCTTTCTCATGTTTAAATTTTGCATGCTCCATCTCATATTCTTGCTTAACTCATAGTAGGGATCACATAAGTACGTTATGTTATCAACCATGCCATCATCAGTGACTTTTAGAATCCTCATCTGTGCAAATGACCACTGCTCCACTTGTTCAAATCCCAATAGTTCACCTTCTGCTACATTCTTATTTGCAAATGACCTCATTTGTAAAATGTCCCCTATAGTAAAATCCAAAGTGGTGCACTTTGTACTCTTGATGATGTCTGTTGCATAAGTCTCGTCTCTGTCCCATGCTATAAATGATTTGTTGGATGTATTATAGCGAATAGCATCTCCAAGTGTTTCCATATCTCCACATTTATACTTTATCTCAACATGTGTGCTAAGAATCTTTGATATAGTAATTGCCACCTTATCTTTGCCAAGTCTTCAAAAGTTGGAAAACTGAATTGGGATCATTATCATGGATTGTAGCAAATGCAACTACTTCTCTTTTACTACATAAAATCACATCCATCCCTAGAACAAAATCTATAGCCATCTCGTATGTGAGAGTCCGTTGCAAGCAAGGTGTAGCAGCAACAATTACATATATATTAGTCTCTTTTTAATAATCTACTCATTAATTATAATTTTTAATTAGTACTTTATTCATTGACATCATCATTGACTCGCAGGGATGTGCACACATGTGCATTAGCTACTTGGAGGACATCTCTTTCACAAAGAGATATTTTTATTTATTACTACACGCTTGATGTATTTTGGGGTCCTCTACCCTGGGCAGTCCTCCTAAAATGATATGTATTGAGTGTACTTTGGTTTTCATTGAGTCTAAAGGTCCTCTGCCTTGGATAGTCTTCCTAAAAAGATGTATTGGTCTTTCTATTTTTTTGGTGTGTGGCTTCCTAACATGTCCTGTTATGAAGCCAAGGGAGGATGTACTGTGGGAGCCATATATATTGGCTTTGATAGGTCTATTTGTTTATCAGGCCTGGCTTGAGAGTTCCAAGATGGTGGTGCATTGGTCTCCTAGACCTCTGAGTTGGTCATGCATCCATGCATGATGAGCCTCTGAGCCATGCTAGATGAGATTTCTATGTTATGCTCACTAGCCTCTCAGCCATGCTCACTTGCCTCTGAGATTGTGTGGGAACCATGTCTTGTTCTAGACCGGCATGCACAATTTTAATGACCGTCATTGTCATGTTCTGTTGTTGGTTCCATTCCAGTAGTCTCTCACCTTGCCTTCATGGGGGGATGTTGGAATATGAAGCCAAAGTGAGTAAAAAATGAGTGTACTAGGTGTCTAGGGGGCGTTTTATAGTCTAGTGAGTCCTAGACATGCCACGTGTCATATTGGGAGTTATCCCATATACACTATGGCTTCCTAGAGTCTAGTGTCACACTATATAGTGTTGTACTTGTCTCGAGTCTTTCGATATCAGTCAACATCAAGCTATCTACATGTGAGTGTTTTGGTTATCATTGTCTAGCACTTGTTCTTTCATTTTCCTTTCCATTTTGCTTTTCATTATGCTTTCCACATTTTCATTCCATTCCTAGCTAGCTACTAGATCTCTTCACGCACCACTTTGCATTCAAGTCAATACCACCTAGATTGCGGTGTGTGAATAGTATGATTCCCATTGGATATGCTTTTCATGGTCGATCATGCATTATACACCGTTTTCCCCCTACTAATGTTATGCACAACCGTCAAAATTCACGCTCTTAGGTGTGATATCTAAACAAGTACTTATGATGGGCACACACTCTCCATTCAAGTCAATACCACCTAGATTGAGGTGCGTGAATAGTATTATTCCCATTGGATATGCTTTGCATTGTCGATCAAGCATTAAACACTATGTTTGCCTTAGTGTGATGCACATCGATAAAAAAATACGCTCCTTGGTGTATTATCCAAACAAGTACTTATCAGATGGGCATGCCACTTTGCATGCAGCATAAATACCACGTAGCTTGATGTGTGTGCAAAGTATTTTTCCCATCGGGTATGCTTTGCATGATCGATCAAGCATTAAACACCGTTTTTGCCTCAGTGTCATACACAACAATAAAAAAACATGGTCCTAGGTGTGTTATTATAACAAGTACTTACCAGATGGGGCCACCACTTTGCACTCAAGTCAATACCACCTAGTTTGAGGCACATGCAAAGTATTGTGCCCATCGGATATTCTTTGCATGGTCGATCATGCATTATACACCGTTTTCCCCATTGTGTTATGCACCACCATTAAAAAATGTGCTCCTAGGTGTGTTATCTGAACAAGTACTTGTGGAATGTGCATGCCACTTTGCATGCAAGTGAGTGTGATGCACATCCATTAAAAAAAAGCGCTCCTAGGTGTGTTATTCGAACAAGTACTTATCGGATGGGGGCTCCACTTTGCATGCAAGTCAATTTCACCTAGATTGAAGTGCTTACAAAGTATTGTGCCCATTGGATACGGTTTGCATGGCCGATCACACATTATACACCATTTTCCCCCTAATGTTATGCACAACTGTCAAAAAACACGCTTCTATGTGTGTTATTTGAACAAGTACATGGGATGGGCATGCAACATTGCATGCAAGTCAATACCACCTAGCTTGAGGTGCATGCAAAGTATTGTGTCCATTGAATATGATTCGCATTGTCAATCAAGCATTAAACGCTGTTTTTACCTCGGTGTGATGCACATTCGTCAAAAAACACCCTCCTAGGTGTGTTATCCAAACAAGTACTTATCGGATGGGTGCATCAATTTGCATGCAACTCAACAGCACCTAGTCTAAGGCATGTGCAAAGTATTGTTCCCATTGGAGATGTTTTGCATGGTTGATCAAGCATTAAACACCGTTTTTGCCTTAGTGTCATGCACAACCATCAAAAGACTCAATCCTAGGTGTGTTCTCAAACAGGTACTTATCGGATGGGGGCACCACTTTGCATGCAAGTCAATACCACCTAGTTTGAGGCATCTGCAAAGTATATTTCCCATTGAATACGCATTGCATAGTTGGTCACACATTATACACCGTTTTCCCCCTAGTATTATGCACAATCATAAAAAATGTGCTCCCAGGTGTGTTATCCAAACAATTACTTATGTGATGGGCACACAACTTTGCATGCAAGTTCATAACACCTAGGTTGAGGCATGTGCAAAGTATTGTGCACATCGGATATGCTTTGTAGTGTCGATCAAGCATTAAACACCATTTTTGCCTCAATGTCATGCACATTCGTCAAAAAACATGTTCCTAGGTGTGTAATGCAATCAAGTACTTATCAGATGGGCATGCCACTTTGCATGCATCTCAATAGATAGAGATCTTCATCACTAGGAAAGGGGAGATAAAACAAACAATTTCATGCCAAGAGACCACACCAAACATTCTTCCATTACTTCCTTTAGACAAGAATGAAGATGGTAACATCCCAAGTGAGGTTGTACTCTAGCATAGGGATAAGGAAAGGATTAGCGGAGGCCATAATCTCACCAAGCCAGTGTGCGCCAAAGAGAAGAGTGATACGTTGTTGAAAGAAGATCTTGCGGCTCAATATACAATGAATTGATATATATCGATGGGTTTGAAGGGCCTAATTGGGTCAGATGGGCAGGTTCCGGGGAAACATTGCACCTCCTTCATAGATGCCTCTACAAGTAGCTCAAAACACTCTACATACTGTCATCAGACACAAAGGCCTATAACTTCCAACAAAATACATGATATTAAAGATTCAATCATATATAGAGACTAGTTAAGATCTAAACCCTAACCCTAAACCCTAAGGGGAAAATAATATATTTAGTGAATATCTATTTATTTAAATAATATTTACATTAGATTTTAAATATAATCTTTATTATATTTAATTAAAATATTTTAATATTTTAATATATTAAGAGATAGTAAGATCCAAAGTATATATTTTAAATTTTAAAAAACTTTCATATAAATTAAATATCTATGTAGTATTGAATTGAGATATATTAAGATTTCAATATATTAGAATATATTAAGATTTAAAACATCCATTTGAAATCAAATAGATTTTAATTATATGTACATCTAAAATTCCATCATTATATATATATAACAATATATATTTTAAAATAAGATTTAAAATATATACTAAGATTTAAACTAGAATAGATTAAGAATCTAATATGTTAAAATATATACTACCTATAATATATTAAGATTTTTTAAAATAAGGTTAGAATGTATTAGATTTTTAAAATCTTTTTGTAATAAATAATAATTTATTAAATAAAATTATTAATGGTATAGTTTGATCTCTTCATCAAGGACCCCTCATAAAGTGCCAAAGGTTCTCTTAAAGATCACCCTATGGCTCTCCGCATAAAGTGTACCATTGTAGGTGAATATACCATTGTTTGAATTAAATAATTAATGGTATAATTGTTATCCTATCCTCAATCAAATCTTTTGAAATTAATAATTATTGCATCAATCCTATCCTCCAATTACTTTATTTCAAATATATTACCATTGTTTGAAGGATTATTTTGTGATTCTAGAAGAGGCGCTCTCTATAAGTTTTGTCCCAAATTTCTCGATATAGATTCTTGTGTCTTTCTTTGTAATGATATTTAAAAAGGTCATCGATATTCAATGCTTTGACCCGCCTACTTTAGGTGACTAAACTAACAAAGAGCACACATTTGAACAACTCGTACAATAATTTTTTCCAAATCTTTCATTTCAATCACTTTATTCTATATCTTTCATCTCACGTTATGAGCCTAAACTTCATAAAATTCCTCTCATTCCTTCTTCCATCTTGCCTTGGAGTTCCACTCGCATTACCATTCTCCTATCTATAGACTTACTCTTGCACTTTCTATTCCTTCTTCCATCGTGCCTTGATGTTCATTCCCATTACCATCTCTTGTCCTAACCCTTATTTCCCACAATTACTATCGTTCCTCCTCCCATCTCCCCTTAGGTCTACACTTCATTTTCATTATCTCTCATCCTTTTTGTCGTGGATCTTTTTCCAATTCTCTCTTTTGTGGAGCTTTCCATAAGTAGCAACAAAGATTGGATCGTGGAGAATGAAGCGAATAGAGAGAAGAGAGAGAATGCACTTCAGTCACACAAGATGAAAAAGAGGAGTTTGCTCTCAAGAAGCACTTAGAGAGAGAGGAGAGAGAGCGAATAGGTAGGTGCATTGCTCGGATAAATACTATAATTTCATCTAGGGGAAAGGTAGTTGAGTTTATGAGTGAAGTTATTCCCCATAGCACTCGTCATGGATGATTTTGGTCACATCAAGAGCAAGCCATACAGAACTGGAAAAGTGCTATCTAGTAAAAAATCAACAATTCTTTACTTCTCTTTTGTAGTTGTAATTATATTGACCATTCAAAGACAAGCAGCAAGCATACGACTAGGTTGTTTCTCGAATAGATATAGCCAATGCTAATGCATTCTATGATAAAGAGAAAGGGAGTGCAGATGTAGAATCGAGCAAAAAAGTGAAGCATGTGATTCAAGTCGTAAGTCGTAGAAAACGTAAACTCTACTACTGAGGATGGTAGCTCGACATCTAGGGAATTTGAAACTGGTAGCTCTACATCAGAGAGCTCACATCTAAAACTATGCACAAAGAAGAGAATGGATGAGAGATTGCAAAGGATTATTGAGGTTCCATTGATCACAAGAGAAGGTAGCGAGAAGGAAGAAAGAGAAATTGTTGTAGTGGAAAGGAAAGGGAAAGCAGTGGAGGTCCAAATCCAGAGCATGAACCTCAAAAAGAGGTTATGTTCACTTGAAGGGAGAGGGAAGTGTACTACTGAAGGATGTAGTACTAGCAAGCAAAGTAGATGTACTACCAAGTAGTAAGGAGATTGCAGTTGACACCTCGTAGACGCATCCATGCTGTGATGTACTACCAGGAAGTGACGAGCCTATACTCGAAAGCTCCTAGACTGGTGTAGAGCAGCTAGAGCCTATACTTGAAAGCACCCAGACTGGTCTAGAGCTCCACTCAACCACCGCCACCACCCAATCGGCAAGCGCAAACAAAACATGGTTTTTAAAAATAAGTACACCTCATTTTCGTTTTCCTGGCCCGATTTACATTACATTGACCTTCCTTTCTACCAAGTGAGGCCAAAACTCAACCTCGTGATGAATACAATTCATCTTTATCAATTTAAAAAAAATGAAAACAAAAGCTGCCGTCGTTTAAAAAAAAACCTCAACGTGAAGCCTACAAGGCTAACATTGGTTCTGCCGTAGAAGCTACACTTCAATGAAGATTCTCACAAATCGCTTTACACCTAGCTAGTGGGCTCGAAATGAAAAATGGTAAGGAGGTACAACGGAAATTTTGGGTGCTTTGGATCCTCAACGATCTCAAGTAGTGCAGGGGTTTGTGATCTCGAGACAAGTACGTCCGTCTGCCCAATTGAGCAGAGAGACAAGACGAGGGGGAGAGAGAAAAGGGGGGGACTCGGGAGAGTGTGCGCGGCGAGGAGGGAGGCGAGTCCCAACCCCATGATCCAGGCCAGTCATGTCACCTTTACCCATGACGCGAACGAGTTAAAAATAACCGGAGAACTACGTACTTGGTCCGTGGTAACATTGCCGGCTCCACTAATCGAAGTGTCCCAAGCGGGATCAGAGCGGTCCGGATGGCAGGAATCACGGGCGAGACGAAGGGGCCGACTGGGTGACGTGCAGAGAGCGAGCTAGCTGGATATCATTTTCTTAGTCAGTTGGAGCGATAAGGACGCTTGCCTTTGCAGTGCCAAGAGCTGACAAAACGAGAGAACAGCAGACCCGCCGTGCAGCCCCCTTGAAGACAGAGAGGGACATCTCGTGTTGTTTGTAATTCTCTTTGGAGTATGCAAAGCTGAACAGAAGAGAGAGAGAGAAGTAGTCTGAGCAACTATTGCAGCATGAGCGAGAGACGTGTGATGATATCCGTTCACAGAATCCTTGAAGCGATGGAAACATGCAATGGGGTTCTTAAATAGAACAGAACTCTAAAGTTGAAGTATTCGTTGGGTATTGATTCTTGGACCTACACATAGGCACATGCAAAAAAGGGGACGCAGACATGCGAGACGAGAGAGAAAGAGAGAGTGCACTGGGCAGAGGGGACGTTTAAACGTCGTTGTACATTGAAGAGAGCGTGAACGAAGAAGGGCCACATGATGAAGACCGAGGAGAAGGGTCGCCAATCAATCCCCATGCAACGCGTCCCCAAATCAATTGAGGAATAAGCAGAAGAAGTTCCAAAGGCAATAGGGACCATGCAGAGTCGACCACCAGAATCTCTAGGTCATGAGTAATGAGTCATGACACCAGAAACGTCAAAACCGTGGCAACGATGCTGTGTCCAAAGATGCAGGCCGCTCGTTTGTCCCCTCCCATAGATTTGGGTGGATATAAATCTTTTGGCCTCCAATCAATGGAGCCTAGAGTCCTAGACTCGTTCGCCAGCCAGCCAGCCAGCCACCCCCGCCCTTATTCTTTTGCGAGCTGTGGGAATGCGTGGTGCCCGAACACCCTTTTCAAAAATGTGCCAATGCCATGCCTTTCATAAGGCCATGTCACGTAACGCCAAGTTTGGGAGTTTGACTACTAATTGCGTAAGCTTGAGACCTCAACATTGACGAGCAAGAGAGAGAGAGAGAGAGAGACAAAGACAGGCACAGAGAGAGAGACTGCAATATTATTGATAAATTCGTTGGGGAGCTTGTTAAAACAAACGTTGCCGTTGCAACTTCCATGAACTTATGAGTGCTCACATCGTTAGATTTGAATGCGAGCTGTTGTTTCTTGAATAAACTCCACTCCAACTTTAAATAACTAGCTTCGAAACTCACAAGAACCCAAGTTCCAACCTGAATGAATATCTGCTTCATAATTGTGCGCCAGCATCGCCTTTAAAGCGAGGAAGTTCATAAGCGTCGGTCCAAGTTCCCTCGCCGCTTTGTTTCACGTATGCAAACTACAGACGATACAGCTTCCACTTTCCAATCTCTCTTCAACAGCAGACATTCATGGCAGATCCGGAAATTTGAAGGCCTGCCCTAACATTCATATTGAAGGACAAAATCTGTCATTGGCCTTTCAAAAGTAAGTAAATAGGGGTAAAAATATGTTTTTATATGCAAAAATTTGCAACTTTGTTCAATTGTTGGCCTTCATTTGCAACCTCAATTTTTCCAATGCCCTCCCTAGAATGCCTAAAGGACTTTGAAGGTCGTTGAAGGCTTCAAATTTCAGGGCGTTACAGCACATAATAACTTCCTTCCACCTTTGCAAACTTGATATTCCGTCCCCGGCCCTACTCCGAGCTACCGCAGATAGAAGCAATGTATGTATATTCGTTCAACGGATGGAATGCAGACGTCAAGTTCAGAGACTGGAGCTTCTGCGGTACGTTTTCCTATTTGCTGCATGCTCCCGACAACACAGTGAACACACGCTTTATATTTTCTCGTTTCTAAAATACAGGGAATGCAAATCGACGAGCTAAATAACAAACAAAAACCATTCGGACGCATTCGTGATTAATTTCTCATGAATTCAGATTAAAACGGAGAGAAGCACAGTTCATCCTTCAAGAGCTATCAAAAGGCAATCATGCTCATCTTACAATTTCGGAAGTAAGATGATCACATCCCTCCATACACTGCTGTGTGTCGAACAATTACATTCCGTCATCGTGACCCTTTGCTGTGCGGCGAACAATTACATCCTCGGAGACAGCAAAACGCTTCACGATCCTTGAGGAGAGCTTTCCAAAGCAGCCAACACGTCTTATTCACAAACAAGCAGAAAAAATCCTCTTCGACAAACAACGCACTGAAGGTCTTCTCACGATTGCGCTTTGAGTGCAGATTGTGAAACGGTCGACAAGCATGGCAAGCACGTCGAAGCAAGTTTAACTCGCAAAACGTACACCTCCACTAGCTCCATGCCTGCTTTTTCGGAGAGGACTATAGTAAAAGCTGAAGGCAGCACCAGGTTCTTTACTGAGATTTGAGATTCGTTGCCCACGGTGATTGTGATCTGGAGTGAAACTAGCCGGATGCTGACCTGGAATGAGACCTTCATCAGTGGCTGCATCTTTTCGATTAGTCTGCTTGAAGGCCCAAAGCGGTGACAAAGTTCTGCTCCAAGCACGACCCCAGCTGCGGGATCGCGAGAAATATCTGTCATCTTCTACCTCCTCGATGCAGCTCCGTCCAGCTGGAAAAGCAGAATTCGCGTGGTTTGGAGCCTTTCCAGAATTCGCGTGGTTTGGAGGCTCTCCACACGACCCTCTGTATCTTTCTTCAGCTCTTGACTCGCTCCTTGGAAGCCTTTCACACACAACAGGACCAGTCGGCGCATGGGTTGCTGCCTGGAAATCCTTCGGTATCTCTACACTAATGCTGCTTCTTGCAGAGGCATAGGGATTTAATGGCGGTTTGCGCTTGTGAAAAGCGATCAAATCTGCGAGATGATGAGCTCCTCTTCCTTCCCTGTCTACGTCGCCGCAGCGCTTGGCATGATCGAGTGGTATCGGAGAACGATCCCAATGACCTTGTTTCCTGGCTTCGTGCTTCTTCAAGATCTGTCTGATGTTCACCCTGGCTCCATCCAAAGACAGCCTTCCGGCATCCAGGGAAGATCTGGACGACTCTATGAACCCGTTAGTCCCAATCTCAGCCAGGCTGCTTTTGCCGACCGAAATGGATTTCGATCTGGGTTTCCTCCGCTGAAACAACGACGAGATCCATGATGCATTGTCATTGCGCTCCACATCCAATCTCGCGGCGGGTTCGCCGAGACTAAGATCTCCTACAGGCTCCGGATCTGCCATGAATGTCTGCGGGGTGTAATTTCCCATGGCTTCTCTCGACTTCCTCACAGCAGAAAGTCCAGGCGACCGCGTCACCGCAGACACTTGGTCTAGCCGACTTTTCTCTTGCGGGGTTCTTGCTGCAGTCGAGTTTCGAGGTTCAACCGCCTCAATCAAAGGGGAGCTCGACAGCGCCCCGGGCTTCGCCTTCGAACGGGGATCCCGGTTCTCCTCGTTGAGATGGAAAAATGACCTCCACGACGGCTTCTTTTTGCGAGCTTCTATCTTGGAGGGCCTGTCAGATTCCGAAGCATTGCTTCGACGAATAGGCAACGACTTATTCCTGTCATGCGAGCAGGGAGAGAGTGTAGGAACACCTTTCTGGATCCGGTCAGGTGATGGGGGGATGGACACACGTTCCAATTTGAGCTTTGGCGGCATGAAGCTCTGGCCCTCTTCTTTATCATGGATCACGAGAGACGCCATTCCTTTGTCGATGTATGCTGGCCGTGGCGATCTTCGCTGAGAAGGTGCTGAGCATGTAGATTCCAAAGAGCTGGACTTTGGCGCTTCATCTACTCTGCGAGTATCCTCCAGAACAGCAAGACGTTCTCTCAGGCACGAGGCACACACTCCCACTAGTCGCTGATGCGGGTGGCGCATGCAACGGTGAAGCTGATCATGAAAAGTATTCATTCTGTTGACATGCTCTGGCTGAATCTCCGTCTCTAAGTTACGTCCGCGCTCCTACCCGGCTGCTTCAAGTCTGTTGCCTGCTCCTCTCTCTCTCTCTCTCTCTCTCTCTCTCTCTCTGTGCCTGCCTCGTCTTGCTGCGAAGCTCTGTAGGTTCCTCGTGCACTAACGCTAGGCCAAACGTCTCTCTACTAAACCCTGTATACCTCGTGAGCTCTAGATTCTGGAAGCAAGTAAAGCTAAAGCTAGTCTGCACAAGAGAGGCCAATTCCACTAGCTCCACCGGTGTGTAGAACTCTCCTTGCTACAGAAAATGTACCGCGCCCGTCGTGGGCGGTAGATAGCCGCGCCAAGCTATACATGAAACTAAAAAGAAACTGCTGGATTCAAGTGTAGCATCCTGCATCTCTCATGGGTGAAATGCAAAAATTCCAGCTCCTGGGGCAGGGCGCTACTTACAGCTACTGATGAATGACCGAACGTCGAGTAGAGATCCACGCTCCACAAGCTATTACTGCGTGATCATAACTAACAACTGCAGGATCAGCAAAATTGAAGTCGATGGGATGAAGCTGCTGGAAGAAGGTTTGAAATTTGAACATTGGAAGAGGAAATGAGAGTGTGAGCTGAATTGAAGCAAGGGATGCAAGCAAGGAAACGGCGAGTGACAGCAGGCGACGGTGCATAGAAGAGCTCGAGCGAGGAAATGAAGCCTCGCCGCTCAACCATGAAGAGATGTTTCCACTTGTAGAGCGTTTATGGGCCGGAAATAGCGATGAAAAGAGCAACGCAGCAGCCAAATCCGGCCTTTGTTCACGTGGCTCTCATCATAGAGTAGGGTCGCACTGCCGCCAAATTTGGCAGCCCCCCCTGTACTGCCCCTTGATTAAGAAAACTATTTTGGCGCCTCTGCCGCCTCTTTTCTTAATGTCCAACTTCCAAGCCCAAATAAAATGCATCAGGATTCAGCCTCCTTCCTTTCTAGTTAGTAGTTACCAAGCGTGTCCATTGGCATGGCCTTTCCATCTTTGTTAAATCTAAACATATCTCGAGATCCAAAGTGAACATGCTTCCCACCACCACCCTCATGCAAGTTTGGCCTCACTTATGGAGTTGACTTCCTTTCACCTAACCTAAGAGGTTAGTGATATCGATGAAACATCAAAAGACAAAGCTCCAAGTTTAAACTGACATGTTGCACCTTAGCAAGAGCCTCTTAGCAAAAGAATGTAAAAAGCTTGGATGGATCTTTTCACAAGGCGGGTACTGTCTCTGGAAGAGCTGGAACCGTTTATTAGCCTACGAGTGTGAGCTCCCAGTCGATGGATATGTGGCGAAATTCCAAGGCATAGGCTTCTTTCTGCTTCAGTGTGTTTTGGAGGTGCTGCGAAATGATATCCTCGGTAGGTCCCTTGTGTTTTCAAGGACTTCTATATTGGTTATTCCGTGGAGCGCTAACTTCAGTATCGAATGGTTCCTGTTCAGGGAGTGCCCTGCATGGGTTGATTTTCCAAATCTACCTCCATGGGGCTGGGCAACAATGTGGGGAAGCTGGCCATGGCCTTGGGAAGGGTCCCACTAGTTCCCCAGACGTCGGATCGCAAGCGAGCTTGGATGTTGTGGGACAAGTCGCAACTCGGGGGGTGCACTCCTAAGAAACCCTATGTATCACGTGCATTGAAGGGGTATTTAAAAAACCCCTCGACTAAAATTTTTTCCCTAATAAAAACACCCCTCTTTACTTATGAACTAAGTGATTTTTTTCTAAAGTTGAATTAAAAAACCCCTCCCGATAATTTTTTCAAAAAGTTTAATTAAAATACCCCTCCTTTCAGTGACATCCGTCTCCCGCATGGACTCTCCATGGCTCAGCAGATTAGGTTTGGACCTTTCCCCGATGCTTGTTTCATCTGTAAGAAGCCAGGTCACTTCCCAAGGTCATGTCCTGAGTGAGCGGCGAACGTAGCCTAGGCATGAGGGGAGGGAACCCAGGAGCAGGATAGGGTGGCATAATCAGAGGTTTAGTTGGCTAAAGCACCAACGATGGAAGAATCAAATCAACAAGCTATCAAGAAAGACAGGCTCAAGTCTATGGGTGTTGATAAGATTGATGCGCTGGAGCACAGTGAAGGTTGGCACATGGCGGGCAAGAAGGAAAGGATCATGGTGGTCGTGGTGGAATCTCACTCAAAGCTGGGAGTTTCTAGTGAAGAATCCAACATGGTCCTGCATGGTGAGCATATCAAAAAGATGGTGGTGGTGGAAGAGCCTCAGGAAGATACCGAACTCTTGCATGTCGATGGGTCTGAGGATGAGCTACTAGACGCGTACGACAAGAAGCGCTTGCTGGAGGAAAGGGTAGTTGAAGGCCCAAAGGGTTGTGAAGAAACGCCTTTGAAGCATAGGAGTCTCTCAAAATGACTTAAAGAGGTGGCTATGTCAGTTGGTTCAAGGAAAAAAAACAAATTCAACTTTGCAAAGATGCTTGCAGGGCACTAGCATAGTAAACAGGACAAGGGAAGGAATGATGCAAGCGGAGGGGCAGTATTGTCGTGGAATGTGAGGGGTTGCTGTGATCGAGTGAAACAGATTAGTTGTCTGAAGGTGATAAAAAAATTAAGGTCGGGATTAGTTCTTTTGCAAGAGGTCAAGTGTGGTATTCATGATGGCTCCTGGTACTCATGCACGCAAGCTAGTTTGAAGTTTTCATGAACTCCCCATGTAGAGGGTCAGGAGGCACCGCCATGCTGGTTTCGCAATAGTATGGTCCCAAGTTGATTCACTAGAAGGAAGATGGAAGTCTTATTGCGGTTTCGGTATCGGTGCATGGGGTGTCGTTTGGGGTGGTTAATGTGTATGCCCTGAATGACACCAAGAGCGGGGCAGAGCTCTCAGAGAGATTGCTAGCAGCAGCTGATGACAACTGCGAAAGAAGAAGAGGTGTGGGAGGACGTCTACCTCTCTATAGGTTTGATCGATTGTCGGGATCTTAGTGTAGGTGATCTAGAGATGACGATACATGACAGAGAGATGGAAGAGGCTCAAAGAGCCAGGGTAAGGAGCAGGTAGCTGTGGCTGGAGGTAGGTGACTGTCCCTCCAAACTCTTCTTTCAGTCATGTAAAAGAAAGCATGTCAGGAAGATGGTGCACAGGGTGGAGGACTCCTAGGGCAATCTAGTGATTGAGTACTGGCACATCGCCGAAGTCTTCTGCCAAAAATTAGCTGCCATAGTTGGTGAAGAATCCATGCAAACTGAGGCATGGCATTCTTAACTCCAGGCGGACTCTAGGCGGAGCTCCACAGTCTTGACACCAGACTGTTAGACTCCCAAAGGGAGTCCTTGGCTAAGCCCTTCTCGATCAAAGAATTAAAACAGGCCTTGGATTTAATGCAAAAGGACCATGCTCTTGGCCTTGATGGGTTGATGGTGGAGTTCTATCAGACCTTCTGGAACTTACTAGAGGATGACCTCACACAGATGGCGAATGAAGCTACCAACGGAGGTTACTTGTTTGAAGACATGAACGTAGGATTAGTCAAGCTTTTCCCTAAAAAGGAGAGCATAATCACCATGCTCAACGTTTCGTACAAAATCATCGCAAAAGCCCTAGCACTAAGGATCAGGGACATGTGCTCAAAGGTGGTCGACTGCAAGCAGAATGGGTTCGTGAAGGGCCGCAATATCTTCGAGAACATCCTTAATGTATCTCTTGCTTTGGATTATGCAAGAAGCTCCGATCAACAAGCCCAAAGTTTTTTTGGGATCGATCTTGATAAGGCCTATGACAGAGTCCAGTGGGATTAACTTTCAGTAGATCTTGAGCACCTTGGCTTTGGGTAAGGATTTATCAACCAAGTTAGGCCTCTCTTTGGTAACATGTGGCAGCAGTTTCGTGTCTCAATGGAGGAGCTATATGTAGATACACTCTCAAAATATCTATTAGGTAGGGGTGCCCCTAGCCCCATTGTTGTTCACAGTCAGAACTATCCCTCTGATTCATATGTTGAAAGGGAAGGTGGATGCGGGTATGATCAATGGCCTAAGACTTCCCTCAGGTAACCATCTGGCTGTGCAACTCTTTGCCAACAACACGATGTCTATTATGCTAGAGGACCAAGACAACATCTCCCACTTGCTTGACACCATTAATTGGGAGGGTCCCCCCCCTAATTGGTTAAGTGCTCTCTAGGTTGAGATCATCCCAAAAGGTGAAGTAGTTCGTAATCTGGGTGCCCCGCTGGGTTTTGGAGCTTACCTCAAGCAAAGATTCTTGTGGTTCAAGGATAGGCTGAAAACTAAGTTGAGAGCTTGGCATGGTCTCATGCTAGGATGGAACGCTAGGGTCCTCATCATCCAACATGTTCTCATGGCCACCACAAGTTATGTTTCGTCAATTTGGTATTTTAAGAAATCTCATTGGTTAGAAATCGAAAGGTTGCTGAGAGCTTTCATTTAAGGGCAGAGGAGAATAATCAAAAATGCATGCATATCTCTTGGAAGCTGATGAAACTCCCTAAACAGTTAGGGGGCTTGGGGCTTCCAGATGTTAGCAACAAGAGCATCTCTCTAGTGTGCAAGTGGTTGCCCAAGCTTTTTTTGAGCTGTATCCCCTGGGTGGAGCTGAAGAGGTTTGTTTAAGGGTGGACACCTGGGCAGGCCTCGGTTGGTACCACCGATTGCTCTCAGACTTTCCTCTGCAAATTTCTCAACCTATGTCAAATTTCTCAAATGTTCCCCGTTGCCTGGGTTGAGGGGAGATGCCAACTTATGTGAGTCTATCTAGTGGAATTGGGCTTTTAGGAAAGAGGGGGAGGCTGCATTCGATTGGCATGATCTTCCCCATGCAAGGAACCTTTTTAAGGGAATCAAAACTTGGATGGATATCTAGAATCCTCGGACAGCAGATTGGATACGTCTAGAGGAGCTGAAGGCTAAATTCGCTCTCACATCGAAGCAGATTTGATGGCTGCTGTTCTTGAAAGGATCCCTAAGGATTGGCCCTCCAATTATGTAGTGGCCTCGGATTACAAGAAAGGTCAATGGTGGGTCGGGAAAACTCGACTACAAAAACTTATAGCTAAAGCGACTTACAAGATTTTGGCACAGGGCATTGCGTGGATGGCGAACCTTAACTCCAAGTGGACCCCTAAAGTAAAAAAATTCGAATTCATGATTCGAAAAAATTGGAAAAATTGCTCGAATGATTCGAATGGAATAAAAAATCGGTTTAAAAAGCGATGACATGTCACGTTTTTTAGATAAATCGCCACATCATCCCCACATATTTGTGCAAATAAATTTGTATTAGGATGAATATGTTACTATGTCTCTACATATAAGCTCACTATTTGCCAATGTCTCTTATCTCACACTTGCTTCCCCAACCAAGAGCATAAGAGATCAAACAAGGAAAAGAAGAAAGGTCCTCTAGGTTATGAAAGCAATCTAGAAGGCCCGAAATAAGATGGATTTTTTGTTAGGGAGCTTTAGGATCTCATTTTGAGTTCCTGAGCTCTCTTGTGAGGTTTTTGGTTTCGATCTTTGTTCTTTTGTTTGTGGGAGTTCTAGATTCTCTTTATTGAGTTCCTTTGATCTCTTGTGATAAAACTATTTTAGATATTTATGTGTCTGAAATTTGTTTGTACGAGTTCTAGGATCTCCTTATTGAGTTCCTTAGATCTCTTGTGAGATAAATTTATTTGTGGGAGTTTGAGGATCTCCTTATTGAGTTCCTTAGATCTCTTGTGAGAAATGTGCTTGTTTTTGTGTCTATGAAATTTATTTGTGGGAGTTCTAGGATCTCCTTGTTGAGTTTCTTAGATCTTATGTGGATAGATTTTTGTCCGTGGGAGTTCTAGGATCTCCTTGGTGAGTTCCTTAGATCTCTTGTGAGAAATGGGCTTGTTTTTGTGTATATGAAATTATGAAATTGGTTTGTGGGAGTTCTAGGATCTCCTTGTTGAGTTCCTTAGATCTCTTGTGAGAAATGGGCTTGTTTTTGTGTCCATGAAACTATGAAATTTGTTTGTGGGAGTTCTAGGATCTCCTTGTTGAGTTCCTTAGATCTCTTGTGAGGATTTTTGTACACGGGAGTTCTAGGATCTCCTTGTTGAGTTCCTTAGATCTCTTGTGAGAAATGGGATTGTTTTCGTGTCTATGAAACTATGAAATTTGTTTGTGGGAGTTCTAGGATCTCCTTGTTGAGTTCCTTAGATCTCTTGTGAGAAATGGGCTTGTTTTTGTGTCTATGAAATTATGAAATTTGTTTGTGGGAGTTCTAGGATCTCCTTGTTGAGTTCCTTAGATCTCTAGTGAGAATTTTTGTATGTGGAAGTTCTAGGATCTCCTCATTGAGTTCCCTAGATCTCTTGTGAGAAATATGATTTTATTTTGTGTTTGTATTCTCACACTTTCTTTGAATGAATATTTAATATTCTTTCAATAGAATGTGAAAGAATACAAAAAACTTTCAATTCATACATTTTAAAACTCTTTCTATTCTTAGACTTTCTTTTGAATGAATATTTAATATTCTTTCAATAAAATGTGAATGAATGATTTTCAATTTGAGTGTATTCTTAAAAAGAAATTGAATCCATATCTCTTTTTATTACTCAATTCTTTTACTTTCTTTTAAATGAATATGTAATATTCTTTCAATATAATGTGAATGAATAATTTTCAATTTGAGTATATTCTTTAAATAGAAATGAATCAATGTCTTAATTTTTATTACTTATTCTAACAAGTTCTTTTAAATGAATATTTTATATTCTTTTAATAGAGTGTGATTGAATTTGACAATGAATATATTGCATGCTTGAACGTGTTTTTTAAAGGATATGTGTTGTTTTTTATAAAATGTGTATTGCAATATGTTTCTATTGTATACTCAAATTAGTTTTTTTGCATTTTATTTTTGGCAACCTCAAAAGCATGGTGATACATGACGGAGATACAAAAAGTGCATGCCTTGGTTTCTTTCTTGCAGTGTAAATATTGTGGACACAAGTTCACACGCCGTTCTACTCGCATCAAACAACATTTTCTCGGAATAGGCAGTGATGTTGGAGCTTGCACATGCACTTCGCTTGATATTCTTCTATTATGCAAGTCGTATTTAGAGAAAGTGAAGAAAGTGGTTAATCCGACCTTAATGAGAAATTGTTCAAATCAACAAGATGTGAGTGCTGAGGTTGATGAGATGGTTGAAGGAGAAGCACCAATAAATGTGAGGAGTGTATCCATACATGAAGGTGATGTAGATATGCTAGCAAGCGAGTTGCAGGTGAGTTTTGATGCGACTAATGCCTGTCAGGTAAAGAAGAGAAAAAAGGGAGAACAATCTTCTATGGAGGATGGATTTCTTCGACAACAAGTGCATGAAGAGCACTCAAGATGGGCAAAAGCATTTGTTAAAAATAGTATACCATTCAATGTCATGAGAGATGACACATTTCGTAATGCCTTGAAATCATGTGCTAGACCAGGATTTATTTTGCCAGATTATAATAAAATGTGTAGGATCATCTTGATAGAGTCAAACAAACTATGGTGCATTGCTTGAGAAAAGAGATATTGGATTTTATTCCTATATATGGGTGCACTCTTGCTTTTGATGGATGGACTAGCAAGCAGGCCAGACCCTTGATAAATGTAATGTGCATTACTCCCAAGGGAACTATGTTTTTGGATAGTATTGATACATCTCTAAAAGAAAAAACTTCAGCATATATTATAAAAATATACGAAAGAGCAATTCGTAAAGTTGGTGGCAGTGAGAATGTTACTGCATTAGTAACAGATAATGCATCGAATTACAAGACCGTGGGTGAGATGGTCATGGCAAAGTATCCCACTCTGACATGGGTGCCATGTGGCGCTCATACTCTCAACTTATTGTTGAAGGATATTGGACAAGTGACATTTGTGCAACCAGTACTACAAGATGCTAACGTCGTAGTGCGTTTTATAAAGAGTCGTCAATACTTGCATGCAGTATTCAGAGAGCACTCTGTGAAGCAACTCAAGCAATTTTGTCAAACTAGATTTGCCACTTCTTTTCTAGTTCTTGCTAGATTGTTGCAAGTGCATCAAGCTTTAGTCGAGACTGTTGCTGATAGATGATGGGCGAATTGGCTTGAGAAAAAGACGTAGTATGCAATGCCAGGCTCTAAATGTGTGCATCTTGTACAATTATCTCTATTCTAAAAAAATGTCGAAAGACTAAAAGAAGGTGTAGAACCATTTGTAACGTTATTGAGGATGGTCGACGCTGATGCCTTTATTATGGCAGAAGCAATATGACAAGTTAAAGAATTTGTGCGCTTTGCACTAGGGAGAAGAAACAAGTGGTATATTTGGCCGATAAGAGATGGAAGCAATTGGACACCCCTTTGCATGGAGCTGCATTTGCAGTACATCCACAATATCAAATGCATGCTCAATCACAGAATCCTGAAGTCATAAGTAACTTTTGAGAGGTTTCTAAAAACTTACTTCTTGGAGATCAAGGAAAACTAGCTTACCAGCAACGAGTTAGGTATACGAATTGCGAAGGCTCTTTTGGAGATCCTTGGAATCTTGATGCTATTAAGACAACTATTGCACCTACTTGGTGGAAGGAATATGGAGGAGAGACATTCGAGTTGCAACATGCTGCAACTCGTGTGCTCTCTATTGCTGCATCATCAGGTGCATGTGAGGAGCGAAATTGGAGTGCATATGATTTTATTCATTCTAAGAGACGCAATCACTTAAAGCCATCAAGAGCTACAGATTTGGTATTTTGCTTTGGAAATCTACGATTGTTGAAAGGATTCAATGTTGCGGCTAGGGCAGCAAGCAAAGCTGCTGTAATGAGAAGTGTTGGACAACGATTGACTACTAATTTGTTGCTAAGGGTGCATTCAGCAGCAAAGAGGAAGACGAGCTTGAGCTACTTAGTGACAATAAGTCAAAGAGATAGATGATATTGTACCTATGTTGAATGCAATATAGAGTGATAGAAGAATATGATAGGTGATTGAAGCGATGGATGAAGCTCGAATTATATCGGATATAATGTTGTATGTGAGGGGATGGATGGGAGAATATGTCAAGCGATGGAAGAGTGCATATGCTCGTATCCATCTCGTCTCCTTTTGTACTTGAAAGCTAGAACCTTGTGGGCTAAAAGTGATGTGTTGTAATTATTGAGATTGTGGATGATTTTGGTATACATAATAGTTAGAGACAACCTTGGGACTTGTAAATACTTTCAAGGCAACATCGAAGGAAACATCGAAAAGTGGGAATGAATAATGGAATATGCGCAATCGAAGTTTATATTTTCAAGTCTCAAGGGTTGATCTAGCTATTATGTGCACTAATTCACATCGATATATTTCAATATTTTCTGCATTAACTTTACAAGTCTAGCTAATCCACTGAAACCACTTAAATCACTTGTACATCGCTTAGTCCACATAGATCCTTAAGTCACTTAAATCACTTAAATCACTTAGCCCACTTAAATCACTTAGTCCACTTAAATCACTTAAGTCACTTATATCACTTAGTCCACTTGAATCACTTAACTCATATCACTTGAACCATCATTGCATAAGAAGTTGGAGAATGATAAAAATTGTACAATGAAACAAATGCACTTAACCCAGATCATTATATTCGAAGAAGAGTATTATAAAGTTATATATGAAGTTTACAATATACATAATTATGCAGTAGGATCCACATCTGCCGTTCCTTGAGTGCTTGGTCCTGCACCCTGCGAATCTATATTAGTGAGGTCCTCAAAATAAAAAATGTCAGTATCCTCAGTTGCATCCAAATCTCCAAAGGTATGTCTGTAGTGTGCAAGCTCAGACTATAGCATTTGTACATGTGCTTGCAGGTCCTCGATCTCATTGGCTTGTGATGCAATATGATCTTGTAACTCCTCAGCAGTAACACCTTGTTGATGGAGAGGTATGGTAGATGTGGCCAAGTCATTGGAGAAGGATGTGGGCTAGGGTTTTGTGCCACAAGTCTGATAACTTGGGCTATGCATATTTATTCCTATCATTTCTTGGATGAAGAAACAAGGTGTTTCATATGAACTCTGATGGACATAGTCTCTGTACTTGTGTAGTCACCTTGCATGGTATCGTCATCCATTGGACTAGTAGTGAAAATACCTAGCCCCTCTCTACCCAACATCTCTCTTTGCACTTGTAAGATAGCCTGAGCCTTGGCGTGATTTAGTTGGTTTGCTAAATCAGCCTCTTGAGGCACAAAAGCACCTTGTGGGCCCTCTTAGATTGGAGGTTGCTCTAGTTGGGGATGATCCTGTGGGAGAATGTTCTCTAAGTTCTCTCCCTCCATGCTCATACTTAGCCTCAAAAATGACAGCAAGATAAAATTAATTTGTAACAACAAATAAAATTAAACAATTAAACAATATTAAACCTATACAAACAATATTGTAATGAATAGTGCGAACTAGTGCACTTAAAATATCAAATACATGTTGACGGACTCGTGGAGCTCTAGTAGGAATTTCTGCATCATCTCTGTGAAACACCAGAATTGGTTGCTTTCCATCGTGTCCGAGGTAGGTTAGCCATCTTTCCAAATGATTTCCATTCCAGAATGGAAATAGTATCATTGGGTTATCGTCATGGACTAGACCTACTACTCGGATGATGCGCGAATGTACGACATCACCCAAGCACGTGGCTTCTTCCAATGCTCTAGCCTTCAATGCATTAGTTGGCACAAAAACCCCTCGGGGGGGTCACTATGTATAAACCCTCTATATCACGTGCGTTCAAGACCTATATTTAAAATCCCTTATCTGTAAATTTTTTCATTAATAAAATGTACCCCTTTTCTATACAAATCTGTAAATTTTTTCCAAAACTATTTTAAATAGTTCCTTATGTATATTTATTTCTGTAAATTTTAGGAATAAAAAATATCCTTTTGTTGAACTCACGTGATAGGGTTACATATGATTAGTGACCCCCCCGAGAAAAACCTCAGCACCTTACATGCATAAATCTTGTGCCAAAGGGACCGACAAGAATATTGCACATGTTGACTATTCCTTTCATGCCTGTGCCCACAGCTACACTAGGCATGAATCAAATGTCTTGTCGCTGAAGCAATATGGGCCGTATGGGTCTTGGCATTGCTACATGATCATGCAAGCCATGTGATGTGCATGGTGCTTGTGCAGGAGAGAATGAAGGAGATGGAAATGTATCTGCTTGTGCAGATAGATTGTGCATTTGTGGTGCAGGCGAGTGTGCGAGGGATGGAAACTGGTCTGTGCATGTGGTAGGAGGCACAAATGGAGGCACAAATGGAGAAGCAAAATATGTGGCTAAATGTGATCATGCATGTGGTGGGAGATGTGGACCAGAAGGAGGAACTTCTTCTAGGTATGGAAGATCTTGGAAAAAAGGGATATGGGGAAAGACATGTTGTGGTCGATGCACTGGTGCATATGCATGGCATGGCTACAGTGGTGCTTGCGACGACTGTGTTGGGTGGAATGCAACATGTGACTGGGGATATGTGTGCATTGGTGCTTGTGATTGTGGTGGATGCAATGCGGCATCTAACGGGGGGCACGGGTGCATTGGTGCTTGTGGTTGCGATTGTGCTGGGGGGCATGGGTGCATTGATGGAAGGGAGGTCGAGGAAGCTCCTTTGCCTTTGTAACCTCGCCATGCATTCTTGATGTGCGTTACCTTAGCATCTATAGCAGGACCCTCTCACTTTGTGTCATTGCTAAGTGGTACAAATACTAGTCTATGAACTCTACTGTGAAAACATCTAGAAATTGGTCATGCAAGGTCCTCCCTCCATGCTCTACTATTATCCTCACCAAATTCTGTACACCGCTTTCACAATTTTGGAAAGTTGTCTCAATGATGTCCTGATCAACATTCATTATGAAGTGTACAATCTCATTTTTGAGCACCTTTCTTTGAAACTTAGTGAGATCAGGTTGTTGATACTTCATCTTCTCACCTGCATGAGCCATCTCATATGCAGTAAGCTACAACACAAAATTCAAAAAAGAATTCAGTGCCAAGTGTAATAAGAAACTCATTAAGCCATAACAATTAACAATGCAAGCAATCTAAGAAATTACCTTAATATAACCTCTCAACTCAAGCTCACATCATGTAACAAACTACAGAAAATAAAAACACAAAAAATAAGCATGTAACTTGCACAAAAAATGACCTAGGTTAACCTAATCATGGACTTCACCATCTAACACTAGGCTTCAACTACAACACACAACTATCAAGGGATAGTTCAGTGCCAGACTAAGTGTCTAAGAGCACATCGCATGATATCTAACTTAGACTACAACACACAACTATCAAGGGATAGTTGAGTGCTAGACTAAGTGTCTAAGAGCATGTCGCATGATCTCTAACTTAGAGTACAACACACAACTATCAAGGGACAGTTGAATGCTAGACTAAGTGTCTAAGAGCACGTCGCATGATATCTAACTTAGACTGCAACACACAACTATCAGGGGATAGTTGAGTTCCAGACTAAGTGCTTGAAAACATCTCTAAACTTAGACTCACACAACTCTCAAGGGAGAGATGAGTGCCAGAATAAGCATCTATGAAAACATCACTAAGCTTGGAATGCAACACACAACTCTCTTAAGAGAGATGAGTGCTAGCCCAAGAGTTCCTACAAACAAACATTTTTATACAAACTTAGACTGCAACACACAACTCTCTTAAGAGAGATGAGTGCTAGCCTCAGGTAAAAAATAATTATTTATATTATAATTAAAATTGCAACACACAACAAAAACAGACTGCAACACACAACTCTTGCAAGAGAGATGAGTGCCAGCCTGTCTACACTTAAATACAATACAAAATAAATATTAAACAATTTACAAAGAGTGCAACACACAACTCTCCTAAGAGAGATGAGTGCCAGTACTAAACAAAACAAAACAAAAGAAACATTAATTACTAACGAAAGACTGCAACACAAGCAAGGGTGCAGTAAGGTACCTATGACGAGAGCTGGTAGGTATGGAAGCAAGCAGGTAGGCAAGTAGGGTTGGCAAGCAAGTGGCTGAGGTGGCAAGGAAGACAGGTGGATGTATTCGTACGAATACCAAAATGGTAGTGGCTGCAAGTTTTTACTATGTATATTCGTACGGATAAACTGAGCTCTTCATAGAATAACTTTATTCGTACAAATAGGTTATTCGTACGAATAGGTTATTCATACAATTAACCTACTCGTACGAATAAAATATCAAAAAACATTTGAAACGTTTTAAATTGCAAAAAACCAGTATTTGGGCGTTTTTTTTTAATTTAAAAAAAACCCGAATTAATACAACTAAGGTGGACCCTGAGGAGAGGGCCGAAATGGTGGAGGGGTAGATTCCAAAAAATTTGGAGGCAGTCCCGCCATCCCAGGAATGAAATCTTTTGCCATCTTCCTATGGACCAATTATAGAAAATATTAGTCTCTTTTGAATATTTTTCCTACTAGTTGTAACTTTTTATTAAATTAATCTCTTTTTTTTTAGTTTTACTTTATTTTATTAAATTTTGATGGTGATACAAGGATACAAGCATTTAGCTAATAGAATCTCTAATTTAAATTTGTGCTTTTATGGTTTAGAATTATAAAAGATAGTATAAATAATTTAGTATTGAGTTGCATGCAATGTGGTGTGCCCATCCGATAAGTACTTCTTCGGATAACACACCTAGGAGCACTTTTTTAACGGATGTGCATCACACTGAGGCAAAAATGATGTTTAATGCGAGAATTGACCATGCAAAGCATATCAAATGGGCACAATACTCTGCACGCACCTCAACCTAGGTGGTATATACTCGCATGCAAAGTGGTGATCCATCCCATAAGTACATGTTCAGATAACACACCTAGGAGCGCGTTTTTTGACGGTTGTGCATAACACTAAGGGAAAAACAATGTATAATGCATGATCAACCATGCATAGCATATTTGATGGCCACTCAACCTAGGTGGTATTGAGTTTCATGCAATGTGTTGCACCCATTCGATAAGTACTTGTGGGAATAACATGCTTAAGAGCGTGTTTTTTAATGGATGTGAATCATACTGGGCCAAAAACGGTGTTTAATGCTTAATCGACAATGCAAAGCCTATCCGATGAGCACAATAAATTGCATGCATCTCAACCTAGGTGGTATTGAGTTGCATGCAATATGTTGCACCCATCCGATAAGTACTTGTTGGAATAACAAACTTAGGAGCATGCTCTTATATGGATGTGAATCCCACTGAGTCAAAACGGTGCTTAATGCTTAATCGACAATGCAAAGCCTATCCGATGGGCACAATACTTTGCACATGCCTTAACCTAGGTGGTGTTTACTTGCATGCAAAGTGACACACCAATCCCATAAGTCCTTGTTCGCATAACACACCTGGGAGCAAGTTTTTTTACAGTTGTGCATAACACTACGGGGAAAATGGAGCATAATGCATGATCGATCATGCAAAGCATATCTGATGGGCACAATACTTTTCATGCACCTCAACCTAGGTGATATTGAGTTACATGCAATGTGGCACAGCAATCCGATAAGTACTTGGAATAACACACCTACGATAGTCTTTTTTTATGCTTGTGCGTGACAGTAAGGCAAAAACGGAGTTTAATGCTTGGTCGACCATGAAAATCATATCTGATAGACATAATACTTTGCACATGCATCTATTCAAGTGGTATTGAACTGCATGCAAAGTGGCACACCCGTCCCATAAGTACTTGTTTAGATAACACACATGGGAGTGCATTTTTTGATAGTGGTGCATAACACTAAGAGGAAAATGATGTATAATGCATGATAAACCATGCAAATCATATCATATGGACAAAATACGTTGTATGAATCTAAACCTAGATGGTATTGACTTGGTTGCAAAGTGATGTATCCATCCGATAGAACTTGTAAGGATAACACGCCTAGGAGCATGTTTTTGATGGATGTGCATCACAGTGAGGCAAAAATGGTGTTTAATACGAGAATCGACCATGCAAAGCATATCAAATGGGCACAATACTTTTCACATGCCTCAACCTAGGTGGTATTTACTTGTATGCAAAGTGGCACACCCATCCCATAAGTACTTGTTCAAATAACACACCTGGGAGCATGTTTTTAACGGTTGTGCATAACACTAGGGAAAAAATAGTATATAATGCATAATCAAGCATGCAAAGCATATCTGATGAGCACAATAATTTGCATGCACTCTAACCTAGGTGGTATTGAGTTGTTTGCAATGTGGCACACCAATCCAATAAGTACTTGGTGGAATAATACACCTAGGATAATGTCTTTTGATGCTTGTGCATGACACTAAGGCAAAAGCGGAGTTTAATGCTTGGTCGACCATGCATATCATATCCGATGGCCTCAATACTTTGTACACATCTCTATTCAAGCGATGTTGACATTCAAGCAAAGTGGCATGCCCATCCCATAAGTACTTGTTCAGATAACACACCTCAGAGCGCTTTTACTAACGGCTGTGAATAACACTATGAGGAAAATGTTGTATAATGCGTGATTGAGCATGCAAATCATATCCGATGGAACACACCTAGGAGCATGTTTTTGATGGATGTGCATCATCGTGAGACAAAAATGCTGTTTAATGCGAGAATCGACCATGAAAAGCATATCAAATGGGCACAATACTTTCCACATGCCTCAACCTAGGTGCTATTTACTTGCATGAAAAGTGGTGCACCCATCCCATAATGACTTGATCAGATAACACACCTGGGAACAGTATTTGATGGTTGTGCATAACACTAGGGAAAAAACAGTATATAATGCGTGATCGAGCATACAAAGCATATATTATGGGAACAATTCTTTGCACGTACCTCAACCTAGGTGGTATTGAGTTGCATGCAAGGTGGTGCACCAATCCGATAAGTACTTGTTGAAATAACACACCTAGGACAGTGTTTTTTGACGCTTGTCATGACACTAAGCAAATGGGCACAATAATTTGCATGCACCTCAAAATAGGTAGTATTTACTTGCATGCAAAGTGGCACAGCCATCCCATAAGTACTTGTTTAGATAACATACCTGGGAGCACATTTTTTGATAGTTGTGTATAACACTAGGGGAAAAACAGTATATAATGCATGATCGAACATGGAAAGCATGTCTGATGGGCACAATACTATGCACACACCTCAACCTAGGTGTTATTGAGTTGTATGCAATGTGGCGCACCAATCCAATAAGTACTTGTTGAAATAACACACCTAGGACAATGTTTTTTAATGCTTGTGCATGACATTAAGGCAAAAGCAGAGTTTAATGCTTGGTTGACCATGCATATCATATCTGATGGCCTCAATACTTTGCACAGGTATCTATTCAGGTGATATTGACATGCAAGCAAAGTGGCATGCCCATCCCATAAGTACTTGTTCAGATAACACACTTCGGAGCGCTTTAATTGACAGTTGTGAATAACACTAGGAGGAAAACGTTGTATAATGTGTGATTAAGCATGCAAATAATATCCGATAGACACAGTAATTTGCACATGTTTCAACCTAAATGGTATTGACTTACATGCAAAGAGGTGTACCCATCCGATAAGTACTTTTTTGGATAACACACTTAGGAGCGTGTTTTTTACGGATGTGCATCACATTGAGGCAAAAACGGTGTTTAATGCTTGATTAACAATGCAAAGCCTATATGATGGGCACAATACTTTGCACGTTCCTCAACCTAGGTGGTATTTACATGGTTGCAATGTTGAGTGCCCATCCGATAAGTACATGTTGGAATAACACACATAGGACCATGTTTTAATATGGTTGCATGACACCAAGGCAAAAATGATGTTTAATTCTTGATCGACCATTCAAACATATACGATGCACACAATATTTGCATGTACCTCAAGCTAGATGGTATGGACTTGGGTTCAAAGTTTTGCTCCCATATGATAAGTTCTTGTTCAAATAACACACCTAGGACTATGTTTTTTATGGTAGTGCATAACAGGGGGAAAACGGTGTATAATGCATGATCAACCATGCAAATCATTTCCGATGGACACAATACTTTGCAAGTATCTCAACCTAGGTCATATTTACATGCTTACAAAGTGGTACGCCCATCAGATAAGTACTTGTTGGAATAACACACCTAGGACTATGGTAGTGCATAACAGTAGGGGGAAAACCGTGTATAATGCATGATCAACCATGCAAATCATTTCCGATGGACACAATAATTTGCAAGTATCTCAAACTATGTGGCATTTACATGATTACAAAGTGGTGCACCCATCTGATAAGTACTTATTGGAATAACACACCTAGGACCATGTTTTTATATGGTTGTCCATGACATTGAGGCAAAAACAGTATTTAATGTTTGATCGACACTACAAATCCTATCTGATGGGCACAATACTTGGCACATGCCTTAACCTAGGTTTTATTTATATGCATGCAAATTGGAGCTCCCATCCGATAAGTACATGTTCGAATAACACACCTAGGACCATGTTTTTATGTGGTTGTGCATGACACTAAGGCAAAAACGATGTTTAATTCTTGATCAACCATTCAAAGCATATGTGATGGGCACAATACTTTGCACACACCTCAACCTAGATAATATGGACTTGAGTGCAAAGTTGGGTATCCATATGATAAGTTCTTGCTCGAATAACACAACTAGGACTATGTTTTTCTATGATGGTGCAAAGGCATGTTTATTATGAAAACAATTGAGTATAATTAATCAAGAACAATAATTGTACTTACTATGAAAGAGAGAGAAGGGTGAAAGGAAAGGAAAAGGAAAAAGGCTACTTAAAGGAAAGGAAAGAAAAAGAAAAAAGGCTAGTGAAAGGAAAGAAAAGGGAAAAGAAAAGAGAGGGGTAGAAAAGGAAAGTCTTAATTGGCCCTAAGAAGTATAAAAAGGTCTTCTTCTCTTGATTTATTCTTATCTCAATCAATTGGAGCAAGAAGGAGCAAGAGAAAGAATCAAGGAGCCTATCTACAAAACTGAGTCTACATCCTATCTACAAAACCTTCAGCTAGCTTAGCCATGTATGGAGAATTTATATTCATGTTTTCTTTTCTTAAATATTTAAGAAACTGAAATTGAGAGAAAGGAGAAAGAAACGAATCTTTTCATCGATGGAAAAAGGAAGAGAAGAGAGAGAAAGAATGAATAGAAGGGAGGGAATGGGAAAGGGATGGGACAAGAACGAAAACGGACGTGTGAAGAAGTAGGAAAGATCACGACAGAAGGATTAGACATGGGGGAATAAGAATGGAAGTAAAGATCACGATGGAAAGATCGAGCGAGAAAGATTGTGATGGAAGTAAAGATTGTGACAAAAAGATGCAGCAAGAAAGATCGCGATGACAGAAGGGTATAGATCACGGACGGAAGGGTATAGATCGTGATGGAAGGGTATAGATCACAATGGAAGGGTATGAGGATCCCTTCCCTTATTCCTTGGTAGCCACGACCACCAGGGAATAAGGGAACGGGTAGGGAAGGGGGTTTTGTAAGCCCTCTCCCCTTATTTCCTAGCGGCCTTGATTCCCTGGTGGCCGTGGCTACTAGGAAATAAGGGGAGAGGGTTTACAAACCCCCTTCTAAACCCCTTCCCTTTACAAAGGGAGTTGTGTGTGGCCGGTGTTGACATATCGAGCTCCACTCGTGATATGCTAGGGTGACTGTTGTGAATTTATGTCACTGACTTGTTAGCTGCACATGCAGTTGGTAGACCACCCACGAATAATAGCTGGATGACAGCTATCCTTATCTACTCTAGTTCGTGGCTTAGTTAGTATGCCACCTTAGTTAGTTGATTTTGGTTTGAGACCCACATATAGGGTTCTTCTATTTCTTTGTACTAGAGTTCTTTTGGCTTTCACAACTAAGAAGAGAAAAACTGTTTTCAGCCTCCACCTGTGTGTATTCCCCCATTGTGTATGTGAGAAAGCCGCAAGTGAGACTCCTTCCCTCTCTCCCACTATCTTCACATGGTATCAGAGCCTTGTTTGTGGTAAGGAGCTCAAGAAAGCAAACCAAGTTCGTGGTGTCTTGGTAAGAGGACCAGTGTTGCTTTCCTCGAGCAAATCTCTGCAGGTAGCACAGCCAGAAGTGCAAGAGTGCATTGTCTCAGATTGAGACGCCCTTTGCGGTGTGGCGAGAGGGCAGTATATGCTGCTTCCAAGGGCTTTGCCCTTTTGGTGACTTTATTTTTTTGATTTGAGGCCATTTCGAGGCCTGTTTTCAAGGCAGAAGTTCTTCGCAGGCACTTAGAAAAAGGCCCTGTTTTTGCTGTGCGACCACTGCTCGGCTTGTCACTGAAAAGCTTGACAAGAACAACTTCCAGGCATGGAAGTTTAGAATGACGAATTTCCTTATGGGAAAAGGCTATTGGGAGTTCATTACAGGAAATGAAGAAGAACCAGTTCTTCCTAATGTTCCCAATCAATAGGAAATGCAAGCATTTAAAGGATGGCATGAGAGAGCCAGAAAAGTTATGTACTGGCTGTCTATCAGTATTTCAGATTCTATGATTGTGCATATTCAGGATGCAAGTACGCCAAAGGAGGCATGGGATACTTTGGCAAAAATGTACAGCACAAATACGCAAGCTAGGAAAATGCAGCTCAAACAGGAGTTGCACAATGTGCAGAGAGAAAATTTGAGCATCAATGACTACCACATGAAGGTGAAGAAAATTGCAGATGCACTTGCTTCCATTGGGTCGCCAGTGGAAGATGATGATCTAGTTTCTGTGACCTTGAATGGTCCAGGAAAGGATTATGCACAGTTCTAGACATCCATTGCCGTCCGTGAAAAATTTCCTGATTTTGAAGAGTTGTTTGCTCTTCTAATTTCTGAAGAGCAGAGAAATGGGGGTGCATCTTCTTCAGGAGGAACTTCAAAAGAAACTGTCTTCTACTCAAATGCTGGAAGAGGTAGAGGCAGAGGTAGAGGAGGCCGATCTGCAGGCCATGGTAGAAATTAGAATATGCAGAAAACTCAAGAAAACCAGTCCTATGGAGGAGGACGTGGCAACTCTAGAGGCAGGGGGAGCCAAAGAGGCCGTGGTGGATGGCAGAGAGGCCAAAATGCAAACAACAATGTTGAATGCTACTACTATGGTAAAATGGGTCATATGGCTAAGGACTGCTACAAAAAGCAGAATGACATTATGAATGGAAAATTGCAACAAGGCAATTATGCATCTTCTAGTAGATAGGGTGATGACAGAAATGAGCATCTATTTATGGTGCAGCATATGACAAATTCTGTGACAAGTGGAGAAGAACGAAATGATGTGTGGTATGTTGACTCAGGTGCATCAAACCACATGACAAGTCATGCAGAATGGATGCAGGATGCAAGGAAAATGGAAAAACCAGGATTTGTGGAGACTGGTGATGATACTGCACATCCTATTGTGCAGATTGGTAAAATTCCTTTGTCTATGCAGGATGGGAAAAAGAAATACCTATCTGATGTATTTCATGTCTCGAACATCACCAAGAACCTGGTTTCTGTTAGTCAAATGGTTGAGTAGGGCTTGCAGGTCAGATTTAATCCTCATGGATGCTTTGTTGAGGATATGAAAAATAACAGTCGCTTGATAGCAAAAGGAAAGAAGAAGGGCAGGATGTTTACATTGGATGCGGACATGCCTGAATTGAGTGCAGCAATGTTTGCACATGGGACTGATGTAGTTGTAAATATTGATATCTGGCATAAACGCATTGGTCATGTTAATATACAGTGACTTAAATCAATGCAAGCCCAAAATATTGTTGCAGGATTGCCTAAATTCAAGGTTGCAGAAATGCATAAGGTTTGTGAAGCCTGTCAATTTGGAAAACAGGCAAGGAAACCATTTCCTAGACATGTTCAAGAGAGTAAAAAGCCATTGGAATTAATCCACTCTAATGTGTGGACTACTAAAGCTGCATCTATTGGAGGCTATCACTATTTTGTCACTTTTATTGATGACTTCAGCAGAAAAGTTTGGGTGTATTTTATGAAAAAGAAAAGTGAAGTGTTTGGGCACTTCAAAGCTTTTAAAGCTATGGTTGAAAAAGAAACAGGCCTGCAAATAAAATGCCTAAGGTCAGATGGAGGGGGAGAGTACCTCTCAAATGAGTTTGCAAGGTTCCTGCAGGAGCATGGCATAAAGCAGCAATATTCATGTAGTCATACCCCACAGCAAAATGGACTTGCAGAAAGGAAAAACAGGCATATTGGAGAGGTATCTCGGGCCATGCTAAATGAGAAAGATCTACCAGATTATTATTGGGCTGAAGTAGTTGCTACAGCAGTTTACATAATGAACAGGACTCCCACTATAGCAATACATGGCATGACGCCAGAGGAGATGTATACTAGTAGGAAACCAGACATTTCTCATTTGAAAATTTTTTGTTGCATTGCCTATGTTCATGTGCCAGATGAGTTGAGGTCCAAGTTGGATCCAAGAGCTGAGAAGTGCATCTTTATTGGTTATTCTCTGCAGCAGAAAGGGTATAGATTCTATAACCCTTCTACTCATAAGTTTACAGTGAGCAGAGATGTTGTTTTTGATGAGATGAGCAGCTGGTATAAACCAGTAAATGTGATGATTGATGTAGATGCACAAAATGATAATGTTGCACAGAATTCAATGCCGCAGTCACAAAATATCAGTGGACCTGCACTGTCCTCTAATAGTGGTTCACATACTTCGCCATGGACAAGCAGATTGAGATCAGGAGAATCTCCTCAAAGCAATGTAGATAGTGGTACGCAGGTATCACGAAAAGGAAAAGAGAAGTAGATCAGCCCATGTTTGATGTGAATGCAGATCACTCTTATGTGGATGGTGAATCCAGTGGCTCAGAACAGAGCATTGATGATGAGTTGGGTATTCCTTCTGTTGTTACACCTGGAGTAAGGAAGACCAGGGATGTTTTGAGAGCACCTAGAAGTGAGGCTATTTTGCGTAGGTCTACCAGAGCTAGGTATCCTGTGGATAGGCTGAAATATGATGGATTTATAGCCATTCACTATGCCTATATGGTCAACGTGATACAGGAACTAGAACCCACTTCTTTTGAACAAGCCATGGGAAATGAAAAATGGGAGAAAGCCACGGATGAAGAAATGGATGCCTTGGAAGCAAATGCTACATGGGAATTGGTGCCTTTGCCTAAAGACAAGAATGCAATTGGCTGTAAGTGGGTTTATAAGATCAAGCACAATGGAGATGGTTCTGTGAATAGATACAAGGCAAGATTAGTTGTCAAGGGGTATGCACAGACATATGGCATTGATTATGAAGAAACATTCAGTCCGGTTGCAAGGATGGCAACTGTAAGAGCAATCATTGCTATGGCTACATCAAAGGGATGGTCTTTACATCAGATGGATGTAAAGAATGCCTTCTTGCATGGTGATTTGCAAGAAGAGGTCTTTATGGAGTAGCCAGCAGGTTATGTTCATGCTATTCATCTTGAGTTTGTTTGCAGGCTGAAGAAAGCCTTGTATGGCTTGAAGCAAGCACCTAGAGCATGGTTTGACAAGATAGGACAATATCTTGTCACTATTGGCTTTCAAATTTCCAAGGCAGATTTCTCACTCTATGTGAGAAAAACAAAGAAAGGGATTATGCTGCTTGTCATTTATGTTGATGATTTGATCATCACAGGTGATAGTGATGAAGATATCCTTCATGTGAAAATGCTATTGAAGCAGAAGTTTGAGATGAAGGATTCGGGAGAGCTGCATTATTTCTTGGGCATTGAGGTGATTAGATCACCAAGTGGGATACAACTCTTGTAGAGGCAGTATGGATTGGACATGCTGTCCAAATATGGGATGACAGGCTGTAAGCCTATTTCAGTTCCTTTGGAGCAGAATGTGAAGCTGAGCACAGATGCAGGTGAGCTTCTAGAAGACCCTACTATGTACAGACGCATAGTAGGAAGTTTGATTTATATGACTATTACCAGGCCAGATTTAAGCTATGCTGTTGGATTGGTAAGTCAGTTTATACAGGCTCCAAGGAAACTGCATTTGGATGCGGCTAGACGCATACTCAGGTATGTGAAGTCCACGTTGCAGTATGGACTATTTTATGAGGCTGGGGTTCAGATACAGTTGCATGGATACACTGATGCTGATTGGGCTAGTAGTATTTCTAATAGACAATCTACCAGTGGATATGTGTTCTCTTTTGGGAGTGCTGCAGTCACCTGGAGTAGCAAGAAACAGCCTGCAGTTGCCTTGTTGAGCATTGAGGCTGAGTACAGGGGTGCAGCAATGGCTGCATGTGAGGTAGCTTGGTTGCATAAGCTACTTTATGATATGCATCAGTCTACAGATGGGCCAATTGTCATTTATTGTGACAACATGAGCAGTATAAATAACCTAGTCTATCATGCTAGAACAAAGCACATTGAGGTGCATTATCACTATGTGTGGGAGAAGGTTTTACTGGGTCTTATTGATCTAGTTTATGTTAGCACAGAAGATCAGGTAGCTGACATATTCATGAAGGCATTGGGCGCAGAGAAGCTACGCAAGTTCAGAGACCTGCTTGGTGTGCAAGAATTGGGATTGAGCTCGAGGGGGAGTGTTGAGATATCGAGCTCCACTCATGATATGCCAGGGTGACTATTGTGAATTTATGTCATCGACTTGTTAGCTGCAGATGCAGTTGGTACACCGCCCACGAATAATAGCTAGATGATAGCTATCCTTATCTACTCTAGTTCGTGGCTCAGTTAGTATGCCACCTTAGTTAGTTGAGTTTGGTTTGAGACCCACATATAGGGTTCTTCTATTTCTTTGTACTAGAGTTCTTTTGGCTTTCACAACTAAGAAGAGGAAAACTATTTTCAACCTCCACGTGTGTGTATTCCCCCATTGTGTATGTGAGAAAGCCACAAGTGAGACTCCTTCCCTCTCTCCCACTATCTTCATAGCCAGGGCGTGGGGCAGGTAGGCGGTGCGCCGCACTGTGTGTAGGGTGACAGTGGTCCACGGGTTGGTATTGCATCGACGGGCGGGGCATGGGCAGGTGGTGATTGCATCTACAAGGGGCAAGCACTGGCGACAGAATTTTTTGCGATGTGGAGCGATAGTGATGGTGGGCTGGTGAGGGGAACGATGGAATGTTTGAACATAATCGATGCAGTAATGGGGATTACGACAAATCGATGTTGTGGCGATTGATGGATATTAACATTGATGGAAATTTCGATTGATAGACATTCTAGAGCGGGATGGAGGGGAGAGAGAGGTTGGAAGAAATTAGAATGGAAAACCAAGTAGAAGTAGTGGAGAAGGGAGTGAGAAAAAATTAGGAGGAGCCAACTAAAAGTGTTGTACTCTTAAAAAATACAACAAAGAAAAAGTGTCGGAAAGATATCTTAGTCCTATATTATTGTCGGTAAGAGATCTTCAGAAAGAGAATGTCGTGTGTTTTCGGTGAGGAAAGGATGAAAGATTGTTTAGGAGAATGTCGGGTTTTTTTGTTTAGGAGAATGTCATCTCTTTTGTTTGTATTTTAAATTCAAATCCTCCCGCACTTTTAGTTTATATTTCAAATTTGAATCTCCCAGGAAAATTTTCTCCTTAACTCTCTCGAAATTTGAATCTCCTCATTTCTATTATCACTTTCCTCACCTCTTCTTTTCCTAATCTCCTCCTCCCCTAATTCATCGTCATCGACACCGATGATCCTAACAGGTTGAGATTTTACTCTCTCCTCCTCTTTCTTCCCATCCCTTAATCTCCACCACTGTCGCCTTAATCCCTTTCTTCCCACCCCTTAATCTCTCCAAACTTTCATCTTCTTCCCACCCTTTAATTCCCACCCCTTATTCTCTCTCCAAACTTCCGTCGCTCTGTCTGAATCTTCGTCGCAATGCATTGCGATGAAAGAGAAGGTATGGGATGACAAAAAAAGGAGAGGGGATGGGCGTGGGAAGAGAGATGATGGGATGGGGAAGGGTCACTACCCCTCTCTTATTACCCCCTCCCCCTTATTCCTTGGTAGTCACGAAGGGGGAGGGGTAGTGAACCCCCCCTTCCCCCCTTATTCCCTGGCAGCTGCAGCCACCAGGGAATAACGGGGAGGGGGTAGTGAAACCCCCCCATTTATTCCCTGGCGCCCGCCAGGGAATAAAGGGGAGGGGGTTATAAGGGAGGGGTAGGGGATTATAAATCATAGGGGATTATAACCCCCCCCCTTATTCCCTAGCGGCACGGCCACCAGGGAATAAGGGGGAGCATTAGGGGAATTTTGGACTCAAAAAGGGCCTCATAAGGAGTGGATTAGCAAAATGGATTAAGAAGTCCCATTAGCCCATATGGGGACAAAAAAGTACATCTCCCTAAGTCCTTGGTGGTCCCCAAAAGTGCACCTCCCTCTCTGACTTGGAGGGCCTTGCCACCCTCAAAAATTTAACTCTCTTAACAACCTTTAGGTGGTCCACATTCTCAAAAAGTATCTCACGGGTACACCCTAGCCCAAAAATTGAAAATTTTTCAAAAGTGCCCAAAATGGCCCAAAACTCTTCAAAACTTTCCGCCAAACCATGCCTATGCACCCAAATCACTTTTCAACATCTAAATCCTACTCTTTCTCACCGTATTCATCTTCCAATCCCACATTCATACTCTTTTTATCGTAAGCACTTTGCAACACCCAAATCCAATTTCTTCTCATCATTTTGTCCCAAACTTGCTTCCACTGATCCTATTATTTCTTTCCATTCTCCCAAACTTGTTTCCATTGATGCTATTCTATTCTTTGAACTGATCCAAGGCCTTATTTCTAAATCCCTCTCCCATGGCTCCATTGGAAGATCGCACCAACAAGCCACGAAAAAGCACCTTGCACATTGAAGTTGCACCAGAGTATGCCACAACTCTCATCAATGTTATGGCCACAAGGTTGCCAGCAAAGATACACTAGATCAATTACGACAACAAGGAACAAAGCATGTCAACTTATGGAGTGTTGGTGGACTCTATCCAATGGATCCTTTGACAGGTGCTCCACCTTTGTTTGAAAATGTGACGAGTTTGATTCAATATGTAGGCGATGGTCTTCAAGGCTTACTAGGATATTGTAAATGCATCAACCATTCCAATGCTGAAGCACACTTTGCGAAGGTTCACTTATTGAGAATGGAAGGAGAGACAAAGATACTTAGAGATACCGTGGATAACCTCCAAGAACAACTAACCCAAGAACAAAAAAAACTTGCTGACTCAAAAATTGCAAAAGAGAGGTCACAAGAGACAATCACAAGATTAATAGATGAGAAGAACAAACTATTGAAAAAGGCTTGGTGTATCCAACAAGAGCTTGCAGCTTTGACTAGGAGATTAGAAAAGATAAAAAGAATCCCTCTAGGTTAGAAGCATAGGATCAAGCCCATGCAACCAATATGGAGCTTGGCATATGGTGGAGGAGCAAGGAAACACAGGGTGAAAGCTACAAGGTATATACATATATTTGGACTATTTTGTAATTATGAAGCATTACTTACAAATGAGTCATTTATTTTTCTAATGTTATCATGATTTCTGCAGAAATTTTATGGAGGAGGTTATTGGAAGAAATTCCTCTGAGAAACTTTGTGGTGTAAAGAGAGTAATTAAGAAGAAAGAATTCATTTCTATTCTTAGGGACCCTCGTCGGCATGCATTGTGACATGCAATATTACAGGAGGTTGCAATTGATTTAGAGAATGTTGTAGATCCATCGGAAGTTGTCCATGCATGTGATGCTGCTGGCATTAGTCACAAGGGTACTTAGCTATGTATAATGTCTTTGTAAATGCACTTCGAGGTCAAGGCATTAAGAACCCTCTATTGCCGAGACCAGTATATGTTAGAAATGCAAGGAAAGAAACAAATTCTGATGTTTAAGATTTGTTGGGTGGATTTATACACATCTCAAAAAGCATGAAGTTGGAAGGCACAAACAAGACAAATGTCCAACATAGCAAAAAGAAAGGAGGACCAACTACCAAGCTGCAATGGTGGAGTTTTACAACATGAAAGCATGGGGTATGTTAAAATTATATTGTTTAAACAGCTCGAATTTTTAATGAAATCTTTTCTAATCATGTAAATCTTTAATCTTTTAGATTGTGAAGGAAATTTAGTATTTGTTATCAAATTGGATGATGTGAGGTTGTAAAAGGCCACAAGTTGGAGAGGGTTAGTCTTACTTTGATGAATAAAGCCCTCGGACATGCCAAAGATAAGGAAATTAGGGAAGATTTTAGTGTGCAATCGAAGAAACACATTTGGTGGCTTGCCGCATTTGAACTTCCTAAAGAGACACACTCATTCTTGAAATGGATATTTGATAGATCTCCAATTCCAAGTGTCATAGATGTGCAAATGAAAGGAGAGTTGCTTCAAGTTGAAGTGTTCGGATCATTTAAAGTTGAATGGCACATGGCAGGAGATCTCAAGACATTGAAGTGTATGTTTGGAATAGAATTGAGTGCAAATGTGACATATCCATGTCTTTATTGTATGCACTCACACCAAACTCGAGGTAATAACATAGGAATACATAAAGGGAAAGAGCAAGTAAAAAGAGGAAAAGACTACACCAAGTAAAAAGGAAAAGTTTGGCCTCACTTATAGAGTTGACTTCCTTTCACCTAACCTAAGAGGTTAGTGATATCGATGAAACATCAAAAGAAAAAGCTCCAAGTTTAAACTGACATGTTGCACCTTAGCAAGAGCCTCTTAGCGAAAGAATGTAAAAAGCTTGGATGGATCTTTTCACAAGGCAGGTACTATCTCTAGAAGAGCTGGAACAGTTTATTAGCCTACAAGTGTGAGCTCCCAGTCGATGGATATGTGGCAAAATTCCAAGGCATAGGCTTCTTTTTGCTTCATTGTGTTTTGGAGGTGCTGCGAAATGATATCCTCGATAGGTCCCTTGTGTTTTCGACGACTTCTGTACTAGTTATTCCGTAGAGCGCTAACTTCAGTATCGAATGGTTCCTATTCAAGGAGTGCCCTACATGGGTTGATTTCCCAAATCTACCTCCATGGGGCTGGGCAACAATGTGGGGAAGTTGGCCATGGCCTTGGGAAGGGTCCCACTAGTTCCCCAGTCGCAAGCGAGCTTGGATGTTGTGGGACAAGTCGCAACTCAGGGGGTGCACTCCTAAGAAACCCTATGTATCACGTGCGTTGAAGGGGTATTTAAAAAACCCCTCGACTAAAATTTTTTCCCTAATAAAAACACCCCTCTTTATTTATGAACTAAGTGATTTTTTTCTAAAGTTGAATTAAAAAACCCCTCCCAATAATTTTTTCAAAAAGTTTAATTAAAATAACCCTCCTTTTGAATGCACTTGGTACACTAAATTTTTTTGAGGTGAACCCCCGAGGGTCGCAAGATCTCCTGGATTTCAGTGACATCCATCTCCTGGATGGACTCTCCATGGCTCAGCAGATTAGGTTTGGACCTTTCCCCAATGCTTGTTTCATCTGTAAGAAGCTAGGTCACTTCGCAAGGTCATGTGTCGAGCGAGCAGCAAATGTAGCCTAGGCATGAGGGGAGAGAACCCAGGAGTAGGATAGGGTGGCATAATCAGAGGTTTAGTTGGCTAAAGCACCAACGATGGAAGAATCAGATCAACAAGCTATCAAGAAAGACAGGCTTGAGTCTATGGGTGTTGATAAGATTGATGCGCTGGAGCACAGTGAAGGTTGGCACATGGCGGGCAAGAAGGGAAGGATGGAATCTGACTCAAAGCTAGGAGTTTCTAGTGAAGAATCCAGCATGGGCCTGCATGGTGAGCATATCAAAAAGATGGTGATGTTGGAAGAGCCTCAGAAAGATACCGAACTCTTGCATGTTGATGGGTCCGAGGATGAGCTACTAGAGGCATACGACAAGAAGCACTTGTTGGAGGAAAGGGTAGTTGAAGGCCAAAAAAGTTGTGAAGAAGCACCTTTGAAGTAGAGGAGTCTCTCAAAATGACTTAAAGAGGTGGCTATGTCAGTTGGTTCGAGGAAAAAAAACAAATTCAACTTTTTCAAAAATGCTTGTAGGGCACTGGCATAGTAAACTGGACAAGGGAAGGAATGATGCAAGTAGAGGGGCAGTATTGTCATCGAATGTGAGGGGTTGCTGTGACTAAGTGAAACAAATTAGTTGTCTGAAGGTGATAAAAAAATTAAGTTCGGGATTAGTTCTTTTGCAAGAGATCAAGTGTGGTGTTCATGATGGCTTCTGGTACTCATGCACACAAGCTAGTTTGAAGTTTTCATGAACTCCCCATGTAGAGGGTCAGGAGGCACCATCATGCTGGTTTTGCAATAGTATGGTCCCAAGTTGATTCACTAGAAGGAAGATGGAAGTCTTATTGCAATCTCGGTATCGGTGCATGGGGTGTCGTTTGGGGTGGTTAATGTGTATGCCCCCAATGACACCAAGAGCAGTGCAGAGTTTTGGAGAGATTGCTAGCAGCAGCTGATGACAACTGCAAAATAAGAAGAGGTGTGGGAGGACGTCTACCTCTTTGTAGGTTTGATCGATTGTCGAGATCTTAGCGTAGGTGATCTAGAGATGACGATACATGACAGAGAGATGGAAGAGGCTCAAAGAGCCAGGGTAAGGAGCAGGTAGCTGTGGCTGGAGGTAGGCGACTGTCCCTCCAAACTCTTCTTTTAGTCACGTAAAAGAAAGCATGTCAGGAAGATGGTGCACAGGGTGGAGGACTCCTAGGACAATCTAGTGATTGAGTACTCGCACATCACCGAAGTCTTCTACCAGAAATTAACTGCCATAGTTGGTGAAGAAGCCATGCAAACTGTGGCATGGCATTCTTAACTCCAGGCAGAGCTTCACGGTCTTGACACCATACTGTTAGACTCCCAAAGAGAGTCCTTGGCTAAGTCCTTCTCGATCAAAGAATTAAAAGAGGCCCTGGATTTAATGCAAAAGGACCGTGCTCTTGGCCTTGATGGGTTGATGGTGGAGTTCTATCAGACCTTCTGGAACTTACTAGAGGATGACCTCACACAGATGGCGAATGAAGCTACCAATCAAGGTTACTTGTTCGAAGACATGAACGTAGGATTAGTCAAGCTTTTCCCTAAAAAGGAGAGCATAATCACCATGCTCAACATTTCGTACAAAATCATTGCAAAACCCTAGCACTAAGGATCAGGGACATGTGCTCAAAGGTGGTCGACCGCAAGCAGAATGGGTTCGTGAAGGGCCGCAATATCTTCGAGAACATCCTTAATGTATCTCTTGCTTTGGATTATGCAAGAAGCTCCGATCAACAAGCCCAAAGTTTTTTTGGGATCGACCTTGATAAGGCCTATGACAGAGTCCAATGGGACTAACTTTTAGCAGTTCTTGAGCACCTTGGCTTTGGGCAAGGATTTATCAACCGGAGTCAGGCCTCTCTTTGGTAACATGTGGTGGCAGTTTCGTGTCTCAATGGAGGAGCTATTGTAGATACGCTCTCAAAATATCTATTAGGTAGGGGTGCCCCTAGCCCCGTTGTTGTTCACAGTCAGAACTATCCCTCTGATTCATATGTTGAAAGGGAAGGTGGATGCAGGTATGATCAAAGGTCTAAGACTCTTCTCAAGTAACCATCTGGCTATGCAACTCTTTGCCAACAACACGATGTCTATTATGCTAGAGGACCAAGACAACATCTCCCACTTGCTTGACAACATTAGTTGGGAGGGTCCCCCCCCCTAATTGGTTAAGTGCTCTCCAGGTTCAGATCATCCCAAAAGGTGAAGTAATTCGTTATCTAGGCGCCCCGCTGGGTTTTGGATCTTACCTCAAGCAAAGATTCTTGTGGTTCAAGGATAGGCTGAAAACTAAGTTGAGAGCCTAGCATGGTCTCATGCTAGGCTGGAATGCTAGGGTCCTCATCATCCAACATGTTCTCACGGCCACCACAAGTTATGTTTCATCAATTTGGTATTTTAAGAAATCTCATTGGTTAGAAATCAAAAGGTTGCTGAGAGCTTTCGTTTAAGGGCAGAGGAGAATAATCAGAAATGCATGCATTATATCTCCTGGGAGCTGATGAAGCTCCCTAAAAAGTTAGGGGGCTTGGGGCTTCTAGATGTTAGCAACAAGAGCATCTCTCTAGTGTGCAAGTGGTCGCCCAAGCTTTTTTCGAGCTGTATCCCCTAGGTGGAGCTGAAGAGGTTTGTCCAAGGGTGGACACCTGGGCAAGCCTCGGTTGGTACCACCGGTTGCTCTCGGACTTTCCTCTGCAAATTTCTCAACTATGTCAAATTTCTCAACTTCTCCCCGTTGCCTGGGTTGAGGGGAGATGCCAACTTATATGAGTCTATCTAGTGGAATTGGGCTTTTAGGAAAGAGGGGGAGGCCGCATTCGGCTGGCATGATCTTCCCTGTGCAAGGAACATTTTTAAGTGAATCAAAACTTGGATGGATATCTAGAATCCTCGGACAGCGGATTGGATACCTCTAGAGGAGCTGAAGGCTAAATTCGCTCTCACGTCGAAGCAGATTTGATGGCTGCTGTTCTTGAAAGGTTCCCTAAGGATTGGCCCTCCAATTATGTAGTGGCCTCGTATTACAAGAAAGGTCAATGGTGGGTCGGGAAAACTTGCCTACAAAAACTTACAGCTAAAGCGACTTACAAGATTTTGGCACAAGGCATTGCATGGATGGCGAACCTTAACTCCAAGTGGACCCCTAAGTAAAAAATTTCGAATTCATGATTCGAAAAAATTGGAAAAATCGCTCGAATGATTCGAATGGAATAAAAAATCGGTTTAAAAAGCGATGACACGTCACGTTTTTAAGATAAATCGCCACATCATCCCCACATATTTGTGCGAATAAATTTGTATTAGGATGAATATGTTATTGTGTTTCTGCAAATAAGCTCACTATTTGCCAATGTCTCTTATCTCACACTTGCTTCCCTAACCGAGAGCATAAGAGATCAAACAAGGAAAAGAAGAAAGGTCCTCCAGGTTGTAAAAGCAATCTGAGGCTTTTGGTTTCGGTCTTTGTTCTTTTGTTTGTGGGAGTTCTAGATTCTCTTTATTGAGTTCCTTCGATCTCTTGTGACAAAACTATTTTAGATATTTATGTGTTTGAAATTTGTTTGTGCGAGTTCTAGGATCTCCTTATTGAGTTCCTTAGATCTCTTGTGAGAAATGTGCTTGTTTTTGTGTCTATGAAATTTATTTGTGGGAGTTCTAGGATCTTTTTGTTGAGTTTCTTAGATCTCATGTGGATAGATTTTTGTCCGTGGGAGTTCTAGGCATCAAGTGTAGGGAAAGGTGAGTCTGTATGGTAGGCATATCACCACCATGCACCAGCAGCTCACAAGTCCTTGGTATACCAATGCACTCACTCACATTCACGGTCAGCAATAGGTGATTATGGCCAGGACATCTTTTGTGCATTATCTTCACAATTTGTATTCTCACATGCTGACCTCACAAGTCCACACGTTCACCTCACGTTTCCCTTCGCACGACCTCCTTGACAACCACAACCACCTCCTTTGCTTTTTCCTTTTTTCTTCTTTACTATTTTCCACTTTTCCTTGTGTATCTTTTCCCCCTCCCTCCTCCTATTGTTCTCTTCCCACACCCCCTTTCCTTTTCCTTTTACTTATTTCTTTTCTTTTCTTTTCTCCTGTCTCAAATTTTGATCATTGTTATGTCCACGTCCATTGCCTTTCTACTATTTGTTGGCCGTTGCCTTTCTTCTATCCCACCAGTCGTTGCCTTAGGAAAATTATTGTGCCCATCAGATATGCTTCTCAATCAAGCATTAAATACCATTTTTGCCTTTGTGTCATGCACATCCATAAAAAAACACACTGCTAGGTGTGTTATCTGATCAAGTACTGATGCGATGGGAATGCCACTTTGCATGTAAGTCAATTCCACCTAGTTGAAGGTGTGCACAAAGTATTGTGCCCATCGGATATGCTTTACATTGTCGATCAAGCATAAAACAATGTTTTTGCCTTAGTATCATGCACAACCATAAAGAAACACGGTCCTAGGTGTGTTATTCAAACAAGTACTTATCGGATGGGGGATCCACTTTGTACGCAAGTCTGTTTCAAATAGGTTGAGGTGCGTGCAAAGTATTGTCACCATCGGATATGCTTTGCATGGTCAATCACGCATTATACAATGTTTTTTTGTTAGTGATATGCACATCCGTAAAAAAACACGCCCTTAGGTATGTTATCTGACCAAGTACTTATCGGATGGGTATGCCTCTTTGAGAACATTTCAATACCACCTAGGTTAAGGTGTAGGAAAATTATTGTGCCCATAGGATATGCTTTGCATGGTCGATCGAGCATTAAATACCATTTTTGCCTTAGTGTCATGCACATTCGTAAAAAAACATGATGCTAGGTGTGTTATCCGATCAAGTACTTATGCGATTAGAATGCCACTTTGCATGTAAGTCAATTCCACCTAGTTGAAGGTGTGTGCAAAGTGCATTGTCGATCAAGCATAAAACACCGTTTTTGCCTTAATGTCATGCACAACCATAAAAAAACACAGTCCTAGGTGTGTTATTGAAACAAGTACTTATCGGATGGGGGCTCCACTTTGGACGCAAGTCCATTTCAACTAGGTTGAGGTGCGTGCAAAGTATTATCACCATTGGATATGCTTTGCATGGTCGATCATGCATTATCCAGCATTTTTCTGGTAGTGATATGCACATCTACAAAAAAACACGCCCTTAGGTATGTTATCTGACCAAGTACTTATCGGATGGGTGTGCCTCTTTGAGAACATTTCAATACCAACTAGGTTAAGGCATAGGAAAAGTATTGTGCCCATGAGATATGCTTTGCATGGTCAATCGAGCATTAAGTACCATTTTTGCCTTAGTGTCATGCACATCCGTAAAAAAACACAGTGCTAGGTGTGTTATCCGATCATGTACTTATGCGATGGGAATGCCATTTTGCATGTAAGTCAATTCCACCTATTTGAATGTGTGTGCAAAGTATTGTGCCCATCGAATATGCTTGAACAGTGTTTTTGCATTGTTGATCAAGCAAAAAACAGCGTTTTTGCCTTAGTGTCATGGACAACCAATAAAAAACATGGTCCTAGGTGTGATATTCTAAAAACTACTTGTCAGATGGGGAGCCACTTTGCAAGAAATTCAATTTCAACTAGGTTGATGTGCATGCATAGTATTGTGTCTATCGATTATGCTTTGCATGGGGGATGACACATTATACATTGTTTTCCCCCTAGTGTTATGCACATCTGTCAAAGAACATGCTCTTAGGTGTATTATCATACCAAGTACTTATTGAATGGGTGTTCCACTTTGCATGAAATACCATACCACCGCTTTTGAGGCACGTGCAAAGTATTGTGCCCATCGGATATGCTTTGCACGGTAGATTGAGTATTAAATACCGTTTTTTTATTATATAAATATTATATAAATAAATATATAAATACATTAATTTAAAAAATATAACTTGAAAGGGAGGTCTTCTAGCATATGTGCTTTATATAATACTTATTCTTAAAACAATGAAGAATTAGTGAATATATTGCTATTCTGTACATTATTAACTTAAAAACTAATATAAATATAAATTAATTATTATATAAATTTAAATAAATATATAAATTATTAATATTATACATTAATAACATTTAAAATTATGTAGATTATATACTAATAACATTTCAATTTTAAAAAGTAGTCAATCAAAGAATTGAATTAATTTAAAAAATAAGAAAATATTAAATTTTACACACTTACTTTTAGCATGTATGCTTTTCTTCCATGTGTATAATACTTGTTAGTTGGTCGAAGAATGAAAAATTAGATAACGTATTTGTAAGGTAGGTATTTAAACCATAGAATCTAGAAGAGGTTTAGCATACTTACTTATCTTTGTTACTATGTATAATACTTTGCAAAAGCCTTAAACTTTGTTTAAGGCTTTGCACAAAACTACAGTATCATTGCATCCATGTCATTTTTTTACTTTAGCAACCACTAGATATCCATGGTATCCATGATATGGAATACATATTTCTTCTGAATATTTTTTATCACATACTTTTTCATTTCTTCTGATACACCATGTAGCATGAATGTAAGAAAATATGAATCGGTGTGCTTTTAGCCTATGTACTTGTCCCTAATCCGTAGGATACTTTGACTAGGTAGACTTATAATTAGTTAAAGTAAAGCCTTTACAAAGGATCATACCTTCTGATACACCATGCAGCATGAATGTAAGAAAATATGAATCGGTGTGCTTTTAGCCTATGTGCTTGTCCCTAATCAATAGGATACTTTGACTAGGTAGACTTATACTTACTTAAAGTAAAGCCTTTGCAAAGGATCGTACCTATAAACAAAACACTTTGGAAAGCATATAATATATAGTCTATATATATCTAAACTAAATACTTTGGAATGCATATTTTATATAGTCTATATACCTTACATCTTACACCCTAAATCTTAAATCCTAAAGTTCCCTAAATCTTAGGTTATACAATCTAAGCTCTTAAACTTATATAACAGTTATAATCCCTAAACCCTAAACCTTAAACACTAACCCCTATAACTTAAATTCTAAAACCTAATTGTCAATTCTAAACCCTAGATTCTAGACTCTAAGCTCATGATCTTATATACTAAACCCTAAACCCTAAAACCTAAAACCTAAATCCTAAGCCCCAAAACAATAATCATAAACCCTAAATGCTAAATCCTAGATTCTAAACCCTAAACCCTAAACTCTAAATCCTAAACCCTAAACCCTAAAAACATAATCATAAACTCGAAACCCTAAACACTAAATCTTAAATCCTAAGCCCTAAATCCTTAACCCTAAATACTAAACCCTAACCCTAAAATACAATCAAAATTTAATGATTTTTTTGAATTTGTGCAATAGGTTTGATATATCCCCCAAACTGTTACAAGTGGAATAGGTTAATGGTGAACTCAACCTATTGCAAAAGTCAAGGAATTTTCTTGATTTGTGCAACAGGTTGGATATACCCCCCCAACCTATTGCTCAAGCAACATGTTGGGGGGTATATCTAACCTATTGCACAAATAGAGAATTTTCTTGATTTGTGCAACAGATTGGATATACCCCCCGACCTGTTGCTCAAGCAATAGGTTGGGGGATATATCCAACAATAGGCCTCAGTTGGGAGGTATATCCAACCTGTTGCACAAGTTAAGAATTTTCTTGACTTGTGCAACAGGTTGGATATACCCCCAACCTATTGCTCGAGCAACAGGTTGGGGTTATATTCAACCTTGCACAAATCAAGAAAATTCTTGAGTTGTGCAACAGGTTGGATATATTCCCCAACTGTATATCAAATTGTTGCACAAATTTGAGCAACAGGTTGGGGGATATATCCAACCTGTTGCACAAATTAAAAAAATTCATTAAATTTTGGTTGTATTTTAGGGTTCGAGCAACAGGTTGGGGGTATATTCAACCTTGCACAAATCAAGAAAATTCTTGAGTTGTGCAGCAGGTTGGATATATTCCCCAACTGTATATCAAATTGTTGCACAAATTTGAGCAACAGGTTGGGGGATATATCCAACCTGTTGCACAAATTAAAAAAATTCATTAAATTTTGGTTGTATTTTAGGGTTAGGGTTTAGGGTTTAGGGTTTAGGATTTAAGATTTAGGGTTTAGGATTTAGAGTTTAGGGTTTAAGGTTTAGGATTTATTGTTTAGGAGTTTAGGATTTAGGGTTTAGGGTTTAGGAATTAAATGTTTAAAGTTTAGGATTTACGATGGTTAAGATGTTTTGGTATTAATTATTTAATTTTAGGATGTAGGGTTTAGGTTTAATGCCTTCTCTGCTAGTTTTGATATAGAAGTTATTAAGTTATAATAAGTTATAACAAATTTTATTTATTATGTTCATTTTGAGTTGCTAATCTATTTTTGTATATAAAATAGGTATTCACCCTAACAGAGGGAATGGATGTGGTGTTATATAAGAAGAATGAAGTGGTGGCTTTTGGACAAATTCATAGTCTTGATCCTATGAATGTGTGTCATTTCCAACGTTGTGGTGAGAGAAGATGTGTAGTGATAATCACCAACGTTGTAAATCCTGAAGTAAATTTAAAATATCCACATGGAGACTTTGAAACATTGGGAGATATCTTACAATGTGACATATTTGATATGCAAGCACACAGAACACTCTGGAACCAAGACGAAATTGTTCCAAAGACATACTTTCAAGATATCAAGAAAATATATTTTGAGGGGGAAATTTAGTAGAGATGTTATCTTGCTCCGAAGAAGTTTTAGCAATTGGCAACTTTAAGGGCTATGCTCAAAGTTTTCTCTATATAGTGGAGATTATTAAGTTGAATAGTGCAGCTGTCATTCAAAATGCAATGGATAGTACTTCACATTTAGACATCCATAATACTACGTCTCAACTACAAGTTCATAGTACTTGTAAATGGGGGTTAGCTTTCTTGAAATCAAGTTTGCCCAAGAAAGTTTCCTTCAATGTCATGGAAGACACAAAAGAATATTATCAGAAGAAAAAGACTATAACACAAATGGGATCCAAATTAATAAGAAGCTATAGTAGTAATCAAGAGTATCATAGTGGCATGCTCAGAGGTATTGAGGACATTATAGTAACAGATGTTGATGTAGAAAAGGTTTCTTGTGTTGCAAGTGACTCAAATATACTCACTGGTATAGAAGACTTGTCTTGTGTTGCAAGTGACTCGAATAGGCTCACTAGTATAGAAGACTTGTCATGTGTTGCAAGTGACTCGAACAGGCTCACTGGTATAGAAGACTTGTCCTGTGTTGCGAGTGACTCGAATAGGCTCACTGGTATAGAAGACTTGTCTTGTGTTGCAAGTGACTCAAACATGCTTACTGATATAGAAGACTTGTCTTATGTTGAGAATAATAAGATGGGACCACAAAGAAAAATACATGCAAAGATCGATGGGATAAGTGATGCAATAATAGGAATTAATGATATTAGTGACAATGATCATGATGTTACCACTCGAACACAAGGCAAAAGGGGCAGAGAATCTGAGACTTGTCATGTTGTTCATAATATTTTTGCTAGCATGCCAGAGAATATAGATGGGAGAATCTTGAGTTACGAAGGAGAAACAGTTCAATTACAAAATTCAAGAGGCATTGGCTACAAATTGACATCAATGAACATGTCTACCAAATTGCCATTTCCAAGATATTATAAGGTATCAAATAATTCTCAAGCCCACACAGCATTTGATTATAAAGATAAAGATTCAAGGGAAATGGATTCGAGGATTGATGGTCTTACAACTAGAAAATGCAAGACACTATTTACAAAAAGAAAGTATGTAAGTGTGAAGAGGCGAAGAATCATGGCATCAATTCTAAAACCAAAGAGACATGTAATGCTATCCGAGGAGAATATGGAAAGGATGCTTATGCGAGTTTGTTGCAAGAGACTTTGCATTAGAAAAGTTGGGAAAGATGATTGTGTAGCCATACACCTTGGTATTTGGAGTAAGATAGTGCCTAATAGACATAACTATCTTCTTCAAGAGTTTTCATGCTTTCTTCATCAAGGCACTAATCAAGTTTTGAGCACAAGACACTGTAAACCTAGATTGAAATCCATGGTTAATGGGAGACCCATTTGCAATCGAGGATATCAATGGTTAACTGGACTATCACATGGCACATACTGGACCATCTGGGCAGAGGTGAAAGAAAAAGTGGTTTATACAATTCATGGAAATACCTACAAGCTTAAATGCCATGGAAGCACTATAATTGCAATCGTAACATTAAAGCAAGTTCTCGAAGACCATGCATTACCGCAGCCTCATCTTCAACAAACAATGCTAGATGGACTGTCGAATGCCAACAACATCTTCCTTTGGGAATGACAAAGAAGGTCGTCCTAGAAACTGTCAATAAAACTTTACAAGACAGAGACGAGAGCATGATTTCACGATCAACCTTGTACAAAATTTGGTGTAGATATTTTTGTCATGTCAAGACACCATCAAAGCAAAGGATGTCAAAATGTAAGACATGTGATGAATTAAAAAATGCCATTGAACATAGTAAATGTGAGCAACAGCGAGAAGATATATTAAATGGCGATCGATCCATTTACGTCATGTGCAGGATGCTCAAAAGTTGTATGCTTCTTAGAGAGAGGAAGCTATTTCACATGTCGATAAGTCCATGTGCATCACCATTGATAGTATGGACCAGAATACAACCACTTTGCCATGATATAGATGTATCCCACTGGCATTGGAGGCCAAACATGGACTAAAAACACACTTGTGTGGAGTATTAGTACATGGATACTGAATCTTTTGTGATGTATGGATTGATAGTTTGCATGACCATGATAGTAACCAGGTTGTTACATTAATCATGAAAGCAATAAGAAAGGTCAGAGATGCTCACAGATGTTTACCTAACACATTGCGAATACAAGCTGATAATTGTTGGAGAGAGAATAAGAATAAATATATATTTGCTTTATGCTCTATGCTAGTTGGTTTGAAAATATTTGAAGAAGTGAAAGTTGGCTTTCTTCTTGTCAGCCATACACATGAAGACATAGATCAAATCTTCAGTGTTATCTCTGGTGAGTTGAAGGCAATGGATGTTTTGACAATGGATCAAAGAATGGCATGTAATGGTTGAGAAAGAATCGGGGAGGAAGGTGAAGAGGTTGAGATCAGACAGAGGTGGAGAGTTCACATCAAGTGAATTTGAAAGTTACTACAAAAGTCATAGGATCAAGAGGCAGAAACCCCCGCCACATACATCACAGCAAAATGGAGTAGCAGAATGCAAGATGTGAATCATTTGTGAAATGGGCCAGAGTATGATGAAAGGGAAAGATTTGCCAAAGACTTTTTGGGCTGAAGCATGTAACACGGTAGTTTACATTTTGAATCGTTGCTACACGAAGGCTGTGAACGGGATGACTGCACTGCAGGCCTTTTCTGGTAAGAAACCTTCAGCTATACATTTTAGAGTTTTTGGATGTGACTGTTTTGTGCATGTCCCTGATGCTAACATGACCAAATGGGAACTGAAAGCCGGAAGTGTATTTTCTTGGGCTACAGTGAAGAGGCGAAGGGTTACCGTCTCTATAACCCTGTTACCAAGAAGGTAGTAGTAAGTCACGATGTGGTCTTCTTAGAACAACCACATTAATTGGAGGAGGATGCTTCCTTCCCAGACAACCAAGACCAAGATATCCATCCAATACAACAACCAACAGCAGACCGAACTCCCCCAATGGTGCTTGGGAGGATTCAAGATAAAGAAGAGGAAGAGGAGCCTGCAGAACCACAATGGCAATAGCCATTCCTGAAGTGGGTAAAGTAGCTTTTGGACGGCAAAGAACCTCCAGCCATTGAGGAGGAACCATCTGAACACCACCGGTCCAAGAGATTAGAGGAGCAAAGAAGGGCGAAGGAACACTTGGTCAACTATGCTTTGATGATAGAGGTGATCCATGCTAATGAACCCAAGTGTCTTGAAGAGGCACATGGTGATGATAGGTGGATGGAGGCTATGCAGTTGGAGTATGGCCCCATAATGAACAACAACACTTCGGACCTTATGGATCGACCACCAAAATGCAAGGTAATCAGCACCAAGTAGGCGTACAAGACCAAGTACAAGTCCGACGGCACATTGGGTAAGTATAAGTCTCAGCTCGTGGCAAAAGGATTCATATAGGTACATGGTTTTGATTTTTAGGATACTTTTGCTCCCACAGCTCGAGTAACCACAATTTGCAGTGTTTTGGCTTTAGCTACCACGGAAGTTGGCCCGTGTTTCAGATGGATGTAAAATTCGCCTTTCTGAATGGAGATCTCAAGGAGGAGGTATACGTGGAACAACCACCAGGTTTTGGGATCCCCAGTTCAGAATGTAAAGTCTGTAAACTGAAGAAGGCACTTTATGGGATGAAACACACCCCACGAGCATGGTACTAGCAGATTGATGCCTACTTTCTACAAAATGGGTTCAGGAGGAGCCCATCTGATGCAAATTTATATATCTACAGAGAAGGAGGTAGGTGTATGATCATGGTCCTTTATGTGGACGATCTTATCATAATAGGAAAAAATTAAGAGAAGATCTTGTAGACAAAGAAGTTGCTAGGAAGAGAGTTTGAAATGACAGACCTCAGATTGATGCATTTCTGTTTGGGGATTGAAGTTTGGCAAGAGCCAAAATAGATCTTCATTTCACAGCTGAAGTATGCTGGAGAGATACTGAAGGCATTTGGCATGGCTGAGTGCAAGACAGTTGGCACTCCTATGGAGGTTGATGTGAAACGAGGATTCATCACCACTGGTGGACGAAGCAAAGTATAGAAGGCTTGTGGGTAGCTTGGTTTACTTGTGCAACACACGACCGGACATTAGCTTTGCGACTAGTGTACTAAGCAGGTTTTCCAATAAGCCCCGGGAGAACCATTGGAGGGCCGGGATGCGGGTGCTAAAATACATCAAAGGCACACTTGATTATGGCATCACCTATACCAAGGGTAACATCTTCGGCAAGAGACGTGGATAGCTGGAGATCAGTGACAGGTTACTGTTTCTCACTTGGATCTGTTGCTATGTCATGGGTTAGCAAGAAGCAACCCACAGTTGCTTTGTCTTCTATCAAGGATGAGTACAAATCAACATGCTTTGCTTCTTGTGAGGCAATATGGTTGAGGAGGATTTTAGGGGACATGGGTGCAGTGCAAAACAAGCCAACACAGTTATCATGTGACAATCAGAGTTGCATGGTGATCGCAAAGAACCCTGTGTTCCATGCTCACACAAAAAACATTGAGATTCAATATCACTTTGTATGTGAGCTCATCATGGATGGAGAGGTCGACTTGGTGTACTGTCTGACTACAGAGAATGCTACGGACATCTTCACGAAGGCTCTTGGAAGAGACTTTCTGGAGAGGCATCTTCATCGACTTGGCATTGGGCTGAAAAAGTAAGTTCACTTGCGTGTGGACATTGAGGGGAGGTGTTAGATATCAATGCTCCACTCTCATGTAACTACATGGGAACCAACTAACTCTACTTCTAAGCCCCCCATACGAGGAGAAGGCATTTGAGTAGCTCAATTATCCAGTAGGTCCTGGTTTGGACACCAGATGGGGGCCATGTGTGGCCTGATGGCTGGTCGACTTCAGATAGAGTTGGCACACTACCAACTAGGCTACATGCAAGTGCAGGAAGGCATCCCATAACTGACCGCACTGAGGGTAGATGGAGCATTTCCCCAGGCAGCCCACTCTCGAGTTTCGGAGCCCAGATGATCCCGGATTGGCCGAACGGGAAACTGTAGGTCAGTTGCTCTATTTTGTGCCACGATTCTATCGTGTGGTCGGTGTGTGAAGATAGTGGGAGAGAAGAAAGGAGTCTCGCTTGCGACTTTCTCACATACACAATGGGGGCATACACACAAAGGTGGAGGCTGAAAACAATTTTCCTCTTCTTAGTTGTGAAAGCCAAAAGAACTCTAGTACAAAGAAATAGAAGAACCCTATATGTGGATCTCAAACCAAACTCAGCTAACTAAGGTGGCATACTAACTGAGCCACGAACTAGAGTACATAAGGATAGCTGTCATCTAGCTATTATTCATGGGTGGCGTACCAACCGCATCTGCAACTCACAAGTCGGTAACATAAATGCACAATGGTCACCCTGGCATATCACGAATGGAGCTCGATATCTCAACACTCCCCCTTGAGCTCAATCCCAATTCCTGCACACCAAGTAGGTCTCTGAACTTGCACAGCTTCTCTGTGCCCAATGCCTTCGTGAATATGTCAGCTACTTGATCCTCTGTGCTAACATAAAGTAGATCAATAAGACCTAGTAAAACCTTCTCCCACACATAGAAATAATGCACCTCAATGTGCTTTGTTCTAGCATGATAGACTGGGTTATTTGCCAAGTTTATACTGCTCATGTTTTCACAATAAATGACAACTGGCCCATCTGTATTTTTGCCAAAGTATCCCATGCCTCCTTTGACATACTTGCATCTTGAATATGCACAATCATAGAATCTGAAATATTGATAGATAGCCACTACATAACTTTTCTGGCTCTCTCATGCCATCCTTTAAATGCTTGCATTTCTTGTTGATTGGGAACATTAGGAAGAACTGGTTCTTCTTCATTTCCTGTAATGAACTCCCAATAGCCTTTTCCCATAAGGAAATTCGTCATTCTAAACTTCCATGCTTGAAAGTTGTTCTTGTCAAGCTTTTCAGTGACAATCTGTGAAAGAGAATCAGATGCCATTACAGAACACTGCAAAATATTCTGTTACTGCAAAAAACACAGCTTCTGCCTCACAAGGGCAGAATGCACTCTTGTACTTTCCGACTGTGCTACCTGCTGAGATTTGCTCCCAAACTCGAAAAAGGAAAGCAACACTAGTCCTCTTACCAGGACACCGTGAACTTGGTTTGCTTTCTTGAGCTCCTCCACGAACCAGGCTCTAATACCATGTGAAGATAGTGGGAGAGAAGGAAGGAGTCTCACTTGCAGCTTTCTCACATACACAATGGGGGAATACACACAAAGGTGGAGGCTGAAATATAGTCCAAGCCCTACTCCGGTTTTATAGCTGAACCATTTCAAATGTAGATTATGAGCTACTACATGTATTAATGCTAGCTTACACAGGTAAAGTAACAACATAAATGGACTCACTATACACTACGCATTGCATTTATCATTACAAAGAAAAAACTTAACCTCCCTCTCAAGGGAAAAGCTTAACATATTGATCCATCTTTATGAACAATTACAACTTATTGTCTTTGATGAAATCTCATTTAGTAAGAAGACGTACTTTGGATTTTGCATACCTCCGTATGAGAACATTCAAAAGAAACCATTCATAATACTTTGGAGATGTCGATGTCATCTATTCTAGAGATTTATATCAAGCCAAACCAGTAAGAGACAGCTAGGTATTCAAACTAGAGGCAGACTCATTACAAACAATGGCAAACACGTACTACCTCACAAAGCCATGATGTTATGAACTCAAAAAACAATGCGATAAAATGATATTGAATTCATACACACATTGAACTCTTTTAGAAACTACACGCATACACCTGAGCAAGTACAATACATAAACCAATGTTGTCTTTGCAAGCCACCCAAAGACCATAATTTCCCCCACCTTTACTATACCAACCTTGAAACAAACAAACATAATGACATAATGCCAAAGTGTTTCATCAAGAATACAATATCAGAGCAATCAATATATTTAATCAGTAAAGAATACAATATCAAAGCAATCAATATATTTAATAATGATAGTCGTATCTCATTTAAAATTTTAGAAAATCCTAAAGCAATAGATGGACTACGAACAACTATACAAATCAAAAAAGGAATGCTAGTTGAATTATGTGCAAGGAATACTTACCAACAAGATGGATTAGTTAACGGCGTAGATGGAGTTTTTATGACCATGTCCACCTACACCAATAATGACATTGTGTGGATTCAATTTCAATTGGAAGTGAAACCCGAAATAACAACTCTCAGGCATCTCTCAGGCATACACTACAAACATTAGTCATCAATGGATACCCATATTCTAAATTACAAGGGAAATACAAATTGGCATTTCCAAAGCAAATATCCTAACTCGATAGCAATTCCAGATCCAAGCAGTTGCTGCTAGAACAATACACAAAGCACAAGGTCTACCGATGGATAAACTAGCTTTCTCATCAGTAGGAATACGCACGCACGGCCTTGCATACACAGCACTTTCATGTGTAAAAAACATAGAAAATCTTAACTTACTTCAACCACTCCAACAACATCTCCTTGTAGACAAAGATGTTCATGAAGAAATGGAAAGACTAATGACTCAATCAAAATGAGAAATATTAAATAACAAAATCCATCAACACACATACACAACTACACTGATACAATCTTTAAACACACGGTCATTGCATAAATACAAAGATGACATATAAGCCACAGAGTCATTTATGAACTCCGATATTATATGTTTACAAGAAACAAGAACCAATTGATTTATAAAAAATGCCTTCTCCAAAAAAAGGTGTATTATCAGGAGAATGGTCCCTGTAATGACATGAAAAACAATCGAGAAACAAAATACATAACTGCTGAATCCACCTCAAGAAATACGTATAGGCACTAGGAGCTCCTGGCCGCTTCCCTAAATCGCATGGGGGACGAGCATCTCTTGGTTGTTGGAGTTCAACACGCCTGTTTTCTCCCACTTGTGAGGAAAAACAAGCATGCCAATGAGCCAGGGAATCTGTGCGAGTCCCCCTGGCCTTACACTTTGGTAAACATTTATGGACCACCATCCAAAACAAAAGCAAAAAAAAAAATTTCAATTACCATGCAAAAAATTATCATCAACTGCTAACACACAAAAAAAAAACATAGGCAACTTCGATAGTGATATGCTTTTAAAAACCAAAAAGCCACAACCGCTATAATAAATTATAAACAACTCCCTAAAACAACCTCTACAAAAAGAAAAAAAAACCATGTTAATAATTAACTCCCTTAAACAACCTTTTGGAAAAAAAAAAAGGGCAAATCCAACTATTAATTCGAGACAAAAGCCAAAAAAAAACTTTCACTATCTACTCAACCTTGAACCTTAATCCATACATCTTCCACAAACCTTGTACCACCTCCACCCTTCTCAAAGCAAGGCCTCAATAGATCCTCCACCTTTTTTTAAAGTTGGCCTCACTATGGTGGTGACTGTTTCATTCTTTTAAATAAGCAGTACCCATGATGTTCCTTTTTTGAAGTCACGTCATCGTTTGAGAGGAGAAGCCTTGTGACTCTACACTGCAACAGTTGGGCAACAGTTGGCTGTAAATCTGCTTGATTCTCTCAACTCCAGACAATGGCAGAGCAAAGAGTTCCATTAAGATGAGATGAGACACCCACTTGGTTGTACAACATCCACAAACTTATTTGAAGACCATGTCCCATGTGAACCTTTCCATGAAACCCATGTGTCCATTTGTCTCATAATGTGAGAACCATGTGATGTCCATTGAATATTACAAAGCATTCTCAAGAGTCATAGATGGTGTGAACACCCATGGGGCATGCATAGATGGACTTATACATTGTAATGTGATGCTTGTGGGAATCTATGATAAAATTGTCTTGCAATGCATGCATCATACTCCTATTAGGATCAGGGTGGCCGACGAAAGATTCTACCATTGGGGATCATGCAAGGTGTAATAATGATGGTGTGTGTGAGAAGGGCATTGTACATTTTGGACAGGACTGCTCCTGTGAGCCCTCCCCCCCCTCGCCGTAGCCTCTACCTCCCTACCTTCCTTCTGCCTCACCTTACGCCCTCGCCTTGTGCCCTCGCCCCTCGCCCTCGCCCCTCGCCCTCGCCTTGCACCCCTCGCCCTCGCCTCATGCCCCTTGCCCCTTGCCTTGTGCCCCTCGCCTTGCGCCCCTCGTCCCTCGCCACCACGCCCTCGCCTCCGCCCTTCGCCCTTGCCTCCGGCCGCCGCCCTTCGCCCTCACCTTCGCCTCGCCATTTCCTCTGCCTTCGCCCTCGTCTTTGCCCTCGCCTTGCCCCTGCCTTCGCCCTCGCCTCACCCCCTCGCCCTATACCCGCCGCCTTGCTTCACCTCGCCATCGCCTCCTCTTCTTCCGCCCCGCCTCGCCTCGCCTCGCGCCTTATCCTCCTCCGTCACACCCAGGCTCCATTCCTCATCTAACTCCCCCCCTTATTGGTGGCAGCCTCTTCCTCATCGGAGTTCTCGCAGTTTGTCTTGGCGGTATGGCGGCTTCCTGCCCGAAATCGAAGGCCCAACTGGACCCTCCCTCTCCAGAAGCCTACAGCGTGATCTTGACAAAGCAATAGTCGTCTCGGGTACAACAGGTTGCCAATGACTTTGCCCACACTTCAGTCTATGGTAGAGTCATTGGACACTCTCCCTCCAGACCAGCCATCAGGGATTGGCTTCAATCCACTCTTATGCTAGAGGACAACCACATCAAGGAGGTGGCCCTTATGGGAAGGGGCATCTTCTGGCTTAAACTCTCCACTGTGAAAGCTGCGAGCAACTTGATTACTGGTTCCCCCACATCTGTGGACGGAAAGATTATCATGATAGTCCCTTGGTACTGAGGATTCAGTGCAGCGGACTTTGATGCTTGTTTTCGCATACCTCGCCACCCAGTGACGCTAGTTTTTCTAGGCCTTGCTGCTGAGTTGCGGCCGATAGTCAGGGACCTGGGTTCCCACTTTGGCTGGGTGATGCATGACACTTTCGTCGACGCGGTTGCTGCGGCAGGAGCTCCCAGAGTCCGTGTGGCTCTGGCAGATCCTACATCCCTCCCTGCAGTGATTGAGATCGTGACAGATGTTGGCAGCATTACTCAGAGCATGGTAGTCACAGGACAGCTAGGCCAGTGCCTGAGGTGTCATGGCTTTGGGCACCTGGCTGCTGCTTGTCCACGCTTCTCCAGCTCCTCTCGGCCCCCCCCACCCCCCCGGCAGCCCCCTCCCCCTCCCTCCAGGCAGCCACGTTAGGAAGAGCAGAGGCAGCCGGAGTCCGGTCCAGAGGTGGCTGGCGGCTGGACCGAGGTCAGAAGAAAAAGAGGAAAGAATAAGAAGACTTCTGACAAAGGCAAGGAGGCAGAGGTTACCCATCTTTTGCAGCAGCGCCTCAAAGACCTGACAGACAGCCGCCCCAGGGTCCTGGGAGAGCTTCTTCTTCGTCTGTAGCAGCCCGCCCTCCGCAACCTCAAGTCCCCCTCTCTTCCGATCCCCAGCTCCCTTCCACCCAGCCCTAGCCCCTACCCTAGCTGTAGTCCCCTTCTTCCGACCCGCAGCATCAACCCCCGCCTCTTCCTCTTCAGCCCCCGCCTCTTCCTCTTCAGCCCCAGTCCCAGTCCCAGCCCCAGCCCCATCTCTCCTCCCCCGCCCCTCTCAACTCTTCCGCAGTGTCAGCTTCACCGGTGGTTTCTCAGTCGCGTGCAGCCCCCACCTCCGCCCCCCCTGCTAGTCGCTTCCGTGGAGTCTGTGTCGCCTACCCCTCAGCCTCCTTCCCCTTCCTCACCCCAAGCATGGCACTCGAGACTGCACCACCCCTGGAGCAGTCTTCCTTGTCTGCTAGCCTGGCCCCCACAGTTGCAGATTCTGGTGGGCCTCAGCTCCAGGAGAGAGAGCTTCCTTGCAACTTCTACAGGTCCGGTCCCTGGGATTATTTGGATGTGGCCGACCTCGGGACCTTCCCAGCTTGCCTCGACATCAGTATCTTCTTGCTCCGTAAAGGGGCGGATGGGAAGATCGCAACCTTGGCCCCGAGGGATGGCCCCAGCTTTGCTTTCACTTTTCTCAGCGACGGCACCGAGATTTGGACAGATGACTCAGTCTGGGAGGCTTTCAGAGAGCAGACGCAAGCTCAGATTTGCTCCTGGATAGGCCCGTCGGGTGGACAACTTCTCGAGACTCAGTGGTCCGAGGGTGACGTGCGCCTGCAGTGGCGATGCGCCGCCAAGCGTTTCAGATTGATTGTGATCCTCAGGCCCCCTCTGTCATGGCCCCTCCCCCAGGATGTCAGAGCCTGGACTCCTCAGAAACTTCACGCCTTCTACGGGATGACTACCTCAGAGATCTCGAGTTGGCTTGAGAAAGCGTTTGTCCATGGCACCAAAGGCCTCACGCCTTTGCTAAAAGTTTTGAAGAACGGGCAGGATGACCCTGCCTCCCCCTCCAAACCCTCACAGAAGTGTCAGCGCCTTCACTCTGAATTACCAGCCTCTTCATCGACCTCAGCCGTGGGCAGATAGTTGTTCGCAGCCTACCAATCCTCATCATGAGCTTACACCTTGTCTCTTGGAATGTGAACAGGTTTCATTCTTCTGGCACCCGTGGTCCTAGGAAGCTCATCTTGAGACAGGAACTTCAACCAGCAGTGATTGGTCGCTTGGATATACTCCTGCTCCAGGAGCATAAGCTTTCAGTGGCTCATATCCGTAGCTGCGGGAAGATCCTCCCTGGACGCTCTCACACTTATTGGGAGCCCTCGATCGATGCATAGGGGAGGAGTGGCGGTGTTTGCACTTCCGTTTGTGAGTCATTTGCCTAGGGAGTTTTTGGCCATGGTACGTTGATCCCAGGCCGTGCACTTTGGGTTGGCCTAGAGTTGGAGGGCTCAAAAATAGGAATCCTCAACATCTATGCACCCACAGACCTCCGACGCAGAGCCACCTTCTGGAGGACTCTCATAGAAATTCTCCTAGACATGGATTCGTGGATTGTTGGAGGTGACTTCAACAATCTGGAGACTTTGGAGGACCAGCAGGGTAGAGGACCAGAGTTTACAGGTATAGGTCAAGCAGAGCAGTCCGCTTGGGACTCCTTTCTTTTGCGACAGGAGGTAGGGACAGCTGGAGAGACTCGTCCTTCTGCCGATGGCACGGGAGCTTGGACTTCTCATGGGGCTTCCGCAGGGAAGGGGGCAGACTCCTGGAGAGACTGGACAGATTTTATGTCAGTGATTGGGCCATCAACAGAGGTGGTCAGGTGGGTGTAGTGCCAAGGATGATGCTCTCCGACCACGCGCCAGTGCTCTTATCACTAGACTCAGTAGCTCAGTCCCTTCCTCCCCGTTCGTGCAGGATTCCTGATTCCATCTTCTCTAGGGAGGAGGTGCGCAGTAGTATCGGTAGCCTTTGGGACAGAGATTGGGGCGAGTGCGTGGATCTGGTAGAGTCAGTGGCGCAGGCTCTGCAGGAGTCCAGCCAGATTTGCCAGCTTGCAGCCCTTCAGGTTCACCAGGAGTGGTGGGGTAGAGAGAGAGCTCTTCGTAGGGGCCTCGCCTCCATTCGACGACTCCAGCAGGCACTCCAGCAGGCAACTCCGAGTTCAGCTCCGAGTTCAGAGGAGCTTCAGATCTAGGCCCTTCGAGCCAGAGCCCTTCTTGAGGAGACTCTCCAGCGTCGCTCAGAGTTTTCTTATCACGCCTCCCTCTCCTACTGGGCTCGGAAGGGCGACCGGATGAGCAAAGAGTTCATCAGGACGCATGGCCAGAGGGCAGTAGGTGACCAGCTCCGGAGTCTTAGGACAGCGGAGGGGCACATCATTACCGACCAGGAAGAGGTCTTGGGGTTGGCTACCGACTTCTACAGGACTCTTTTCCAGCAGGAGCAGCTTGCCCCCCGTTCCAGACGTTCCCGCGAGGAGGTGTGGAGGCACATTCCGGCCCTTATTCAGCCCAGCATGCAGACGACGCTGATGGCACCGTTCACCACTATTGAGATGCAGGAGGCCTTGATGGCCATCGATGGGCAGAAATGCCCTGGCAAGGATGGGCTTTCTCGCGCTTTCTTCACCTCTTTCTGGGATCAGATCCACTAGCCCCTCCTAGCAGCCCTCCAGAGGATTTTTAGCAGCAGACATATGCCAGAGAGCCTCTCTTCGGGATTGATTTGCCTCATCCCGAAGGGAAGAGATTGACAGGAGATCCGTCAGTGGCGCCCGATCACTCTCCTCACCACTGCCTATAAAATCCTTGCCAAGATGATCAGTGCCAGAGTTCGGCCACTACTTCCTGACCTCATTCATGACACTCAGACAGGCTTTGTCTAGGATTGCAGTATCCTAGATAATGTCTTCACCTTCTCAGAGGCGACGGAGTGGGCTCAGCACAGCGGGTTGCACTTAGCCATCCTACTTCTCGACTTTGAGAAGGCCTACGATCGAGTGGACTGGTCCTTCCTGGAGGGTACTTTGGAGAGACTTGGATTCCCAGTAGGATGGATTCAGGGTATCTCAGCGTTATACAGGACAACTTCCAGCAGGGTCATCATCGGCGGCAGGATGGGAGAGCGATTTTAATTGGAGAGATTAGTGCGTCAGGGTTGCCCCCTCGCTCCTTACCTGTTTCTCTTCTTCGTCGAGGCGATGACATACTATCTTCGAGCGAGGTCGACAGGGATCCGAGGTGTTCGCCTTCCCATCAGGAAGGACACGGAGCTCTTGGACTTGGAGTATGTAGATGACACAGCGCTGTATGTTCAGGATGATGAGATGATGCTGGAGAGGGTGAGGCTGGCCTTAGAGGTCTTTTGCTCGGCAGCTGGTGCGAAAATCAACTGGAACAAATCAGTTGGTTTTCTCACAAACCCTGGGGCATGCTCACAGTGGGGGAGGTTTTTGGGTTTCACATGGATCCCGCGGGGGCAGACTACTAGATATCTCGGCTTTCAGGTCGGCCTGGACATCACGCCAGCTCAGCAATTTCTCCCGGTGCTAGATTCCATACGATGGAAGCTGGCTTTCTGGAGCACTGCTAAGCTCTCTCTTGCAAGTCGTGCTCTTGTAGTCAACCAGGTTCTCCTGGCCACGGCCTAGTATGTGGCCTCTTGTTAGTGCTTCTCGATATCCTGCGTGGCACAGCTCAGGAGGATGGTCCGGAATTTCCTGTGGTCTGGGGGGGATGGTCTCAGAGATACCAGAGCCAGGGTAGCCTGGCAGACAGTCATTCTTCCGCAGGCTGAGGGTGGCTTGGGGGTCATAGATCCTGAGCTTCAGAGTCAGGCCCTACTGGGCAAGTTAGTTATCCGCGGTTTGACCCTAGGGGGGCAAACGTGGAAGATGTTACTTCAGCAGGGGATCAGTTCTTGCGTCCCGCGTCGAGGTGGAGAGTGGCTATCGTCCCTCCGGCGGATCTTCACCTCTGCATCGCTTACTCACCCCCGCTCCCCGCTCATTCGTAGCCTTCTCACGGTTTGGAGGCGACTCCGTCTCAGTCTCCTCCAGTCCCCTCCTACCAGTCAGGAGGAGATCGACCGCCAACCGCTCATCTGGAACGATCAAGTCAGAGATACCTTGGGCCTTCAGCTGGGGGAGAGGTCACATATCTCGTGGGACGACTGGATGCGGGGGCCAGCCCGGTCCCTTCGAGTTTGGAGGGACACTTACAGACACTTGGAGACCGTTCTCTAGCAGCCGCAGCCGGAGGTGTCCGTGGAGCTCAGGCGAGACACACAGAGATAGATGGAGCAATTCCTGTCAGTTGGTTGGTTCCAGCCGAGATTCAGATCCTCATGCCTGGTGATGCCCGTTGGCTTGGACAGTTCACCCCCCGTGGCATCCCACTGGTGGTTGCAAGCCGACTGGACGACACCTCTGTATCCTTCTTCGCAGTTTTGGGGGACGGCCGACTCAGGAGAGAGGGTGTGCTCATCGACCCCCTTCTCTCGTGGCAGAGGGTTCGTGTCATAGGCCTCGTGGGGAAGGTTTGGCAGATTGATCCTAGTATAGAGCAGGATCAACTGTAGTTATGGCGCCTCTGGCTTTGGGAGGGGCGGGCCCTGTCAGAGCTTGATTGGGACCCAGGTGAGTGGAGATGGCCAGAGGCTGTGGCAGGCCAGGGGCCGACCCCTTTCTTTGCTTACAGCACAAAATTGGGCAGGAGAGTTCTCGGGAGGATGTAGAGCCGACCGCCCACCCAGTGGCCCAGTTGGTTTGCTCAAGGTATCTCCAGGCTATTTTTGCAGGCCTTCTAGAAGGCCTTGTGGGAGAGCTGGCAGCCGCGGAAGATTTCCTACTTCCTTTGGCTACTCGCCCACAAGGGTCTTCCAGTGGGGAGCTGGTTGAGGCAGATTGGTCAGGATTGACTTTGTCAGATTTGTCATGAGGACGAGGAGACACCAAAGCACTGCCTGTGGAGCTGCACTCGTGCCCAAGACGTGCGGAGGTGGGCCTTCGAGATCCTTACTTGCGCAGCACCGGAGTTAGGTTTGATCACCTGGGGCACGTTTTGCTGGTGCAGAACCACACTTGGCTACCATCAGTTGTTCGAGGCAGGCCCGCAGGACCCCATGTTCCTTATCACACAGGGGACTTGGGGGCCGCTTGAGGGCATCCCGCAGCACTTGGCAGAGGTGGACACAGGATCTCAGGAGAGGCAGCCAGTCTGGGAGATTATTAGCAACATCGTCGGATGGCACATCTGGACCTCGCGCTACGTGCAGATCCTCGATGGTACCTCTCTTTCGACTGCCCAGGTCATGGCCGACATCTGGAGCGAGATGATCCACACACTCAAAGGCCAATGGGACCAGATCTAGGGGGATTCTCGGGCTGGCCGGGAGAAGCGGAGACGTTTCCTCTGAGATTGGGATACGCAGGGCCTCTTCTTCGAGCATACTTCTCAGGGCCTTCAGTGGCGCTATTCACCACCTCTCTGGCTGTTTATTCACACCCACCTGATCCCTCCGTGAGAGAGAGGTTTTTTGTTTCCACTTAGGGCTGCGTCCGATTTGTGAACGCAGCCCCGTCAGCTGCAAAACTGACCCCATGTATCTTGTTTTTTCGAAGTAATATAATCAGCACTGTTTTTTCGGCAAAAAAAAATAATGATGGTGTGTGGAGTGACCACACTACTAGACTTCCATGTGATGTAGATCTACAAGATTGTCAAAGACTATCTGGAAATCGACCACATGTCAATATAAGATTCACCAAAAAGTAAAAACTAGAAGCACAAACAATAGGAGATTCACAAAAAAGGATCCCAATCCAACTAGAAGCACAAACAATTGAGAGAAATAGCTTTGACTTCCACATCTGAGATAGAAGATGAATATAGCATTCTATCTATGAGACTGAAGTGGGAGAGCATAATATGAATTGGAGCTGTAGACTATACTTTTGTAAGAGTCAACCAATCCAAAAGAAAAGAAACCTCCACATAAGAAATTAAAGGAAATGCTAGATCCATAGCTGATAAATATAGAGTAGAATATCATCTAGAGATGCTAGCAGGGTCCCCCTAACATTTGCCAACTGTTAGAAGGAGGTAACACATGTAAAGGGAGCCGAACATAAGATTAAATTGGTTACAAGTAGCAAGCTAGTTGAATAAAACCTAAGAAGTTTGGGATCGATTCAATGAGAAGACTTAGAGTTCCATGTTTTTAAGTTGTTGAACGATGGACTTATAGTGCCTATTGACAATTCCAAATGGGTCCTTACAATTTATCATGTTTCTAGTCTCATTTTTCAGTCAATCTTTACCTTGTAGATTGAATCGAATTCCCTATCATTCCACCCAGCAGTTCGTTCTTGCTTCATTGTACCTAGCTACTCTAAGTTACTAATTGCTCCTAACTTCCCTCAGGTACTCTAGGGATTGTTGCAGCTAAGAAGAAAGATAGCAAGGCAACGAACTAAAGCCATTGCCTTAGTAGCAATCGTAGAAGCGTTGCACCAAAAGATTAGCAGCAACCTGTTCAAAGCAAGCAAAGCAACTACAATACACTCAAAGAAACGAAGCTTTCATTAAGAATGGATCATTAATGAAGTGAAAGGATTGTTTATTCATGAGTAGAGAAGCCCTTATAAGGGCAACTGATACAATGCATGTGCCCAAGGGAGAGCACCTCCAGATCCACAAATTACTCCACTGACCTCTCAATCAAGCCCATGAATCTCTCAATCACACCTAATAGAACTTTATACCACCTAACCTAGTCACACTAATAAACACATAACCTCACACAAACCCTGTACCCCTTGGTACACCCCATTACATCAATTTGTCCATCAATTTCATGCTCAATGAATTTCAATATAGGCTAAACCCATCTGATCAACTTCAGGTTCACCTGAAATGAAGGGAAAGTGTGAGACTCTATCTCACCACACTCTATTATTTTTGCTTTCACGTTTTATGTTCACAATTTTGGACACTGATAGTGACAATTTCTAAAAGAGCAATATGTATGGGAAGATGATGTATTATGGGAAAGGATTGTATGAGAGACTTGTAAATCTCTCAACTAGCTATAGGTTTGATACTTTGCAAATTTTTGATTTCGCCATCTGGTTGAAGAAATAACAGCTAGAAGATCAAGAAAAAGCACTTTGGACTTCTTTTTTTGCGTGGATTTATGTGTAGGATTTTCAAGTGTAACTTTTGAGGCCCAAGATTGGTAGATTTTGACAAAGATTGATGAAGACCAAAGTCGTAGGGAATTAAGAGATGATTCAAAGTCGTATTAATGATCGTTTCCATGTTGATATGTAATGTCCATGTTGTGGATTTGACCAATTGTGAGTGAAAATCTAAAGCTTTTACAAGGTTAGCGTTCTATATCTTCTAGAAGTGTGCTGAGGTATCCAAATCTATAGTCAAATGATACTGGTAGCTAGTGAATTGTGCAACGAAAACACAAAAAACTGAGGATACACTTGAATCCTTGACTATAGGAATAACAAGTCTCTTCCAATGCACCGTATAAGATTACCTTCAAAGCAATGCACATCCCCACCATTTGATTGCTGCCCTCTTGGATATATCTATCGACATGTAACTAAACCCTATCTCACTAGTGCCAACACAACATCATAAATTATCCTTAAAAACCACTATCTTTATCTATGCAATCATCCTCCTAGCATTAGAGTCTCCCATCATCAAAATATTTCCCTGCTTGGATAGGGGCTATATATATGTATTCTCACAAATGAGACAACTGCACTAAGAAAGGGAACTTTTGTACATTTTATTTGGTGGGCATTACCAAAGCGTGCTTTGAGCTAGAGATATTGCACTGGCCTTTTAACCATATCTCATATAATGAGCCTGATGTTCTATATACACCATTATTGGTACCCTTGCCTTTGTCTTTTTGCCATGCACCACTATTCTCGTGACGACAAAGTGACTCAATACATTGGAGGTTTGCTTATGTGATTGATAACTTGGAGCTTACTCTCCTCTCATTCGAGATAATACTGCCTAGCATAGCCATTCTTGTACTTTTATAAGGATATACATTCCAATTTCTAACCACGTAGTAAACAATCATGTATGCCTAATGTAACCTTGTCATGTTAGCATCTATCTACTAAAACCTCCAAGAGTCGTTAAGCTCGCTCACTGCCAGCTGGCCAAATCGCGTTTTAGTGCAAATCCCCCCCCACACTAGACAAAATTTTCATATGCAAAACAATTGCAGACAATCCATAATTGTCTACTTAAGAATATAATTCAACTCCGATGCATTTGATATTTCTAAGCTTTCCAGATCTTCTGTCAATAAATGCCTGATTTGGAAGATATATGCAAAGGATCAACATGATGGATGGCCATCTAGGACGAACCTGGTTTGTTACAGGAAAATGCAAATTAACCGGTGTAGCAAAAAAACCCCTTAGCGCTCGTGACACTCAAAAAAGAACAGTTGAGAAGTAGGGACACTGATTAAGAAGCAAGGAATTCAAGGAGTATGATTACGTGAGGCTTCATAAATTGTGCAACATTACAATTCTAAAGGTGTCAGTGTGGTGGAAGAAAGACCAGGATTGGGCTAGTGGACGTCAGGACTCGAAAACACTACCAATAAAATGGAAAGAAACAGCTAGACAGAATACAATACTGAAGCTCAGAAACCAGAATTTTTAGAGAAAATTTGGATAAACCCTCTGTGTTGTGATCAAACTGATGTCGCAGTTCCCTACGGTCTTCGCATGTTCAATCCTGGTTCATGTAACAGACTGACTCTTACCACAGCAAGTCCAACATGTTACTCTAATCTATAATGGTCAAAAGCAATGTATGTGCAATAATAAATTTAAAATCCATGTAGGACATTTGCATTCAAAGTCCAGAACGGTATACTAATTTAATGAACAATCTTTGCTGTATGACATACTATATTACATACAGTAGACATAGCATCCACTGTAGCTTTACAAGGTAACACTTCTCAGCATTTTCCAATTTATATACAATGGTGAAACAGCTTACAAGAGCAAGGCATCTCCTTTTAAGACTATATGCTCAATTTTGCTCTGAAGTCTGGTCTGGCAAAGGGTTGAGTAAATTCATCAGTGCAAGCCATTCTAATCCTTTCTGGTGTTGCAGGGCTGTCAAGCACAAAGAAATCATCATGTCCGTGCTCCCTTCTGGCAGCCAAAACTGCATCTTTAATGGCAAAAAAAGCTGCAGATGCAAGAAATAGAGGTGGCTCTCCCACTGCTTTGGATGAATGAATGGTCTTAACATTTGGTGCATCCTTCAAACAAAAGAAATGACAGATTAGAAAGTCAACTTGAGGCAAAAAGAAAACATACATGATAACTACTTAGTATGACATATTTTCATAACAAATGAAATCCGAACAGTTTGAAAAACGTCCATGCACAAATCCTCTTTGACCTGCACATCATCCTGAAATTTTAGTGTGATATACAAAATATTTCTATGTGATATTGAACAAAAATAGAACTACCAACCTTCAAAAGTAAAACCCGAAAATCTAATGGTATATCATTTGCCGTAGGTAGCTTGTACGTTCCTGGACCCTGTGTAAAGAGATGGCCAGGCTTTACCCACATGTGACTTCCATCACCCCATTTGACCTCTTCAAGGGCCACCCATCCAAGTCCTTGCACAAATGCCCCTTCAATCTGCAAGAAAATTCAAGGTCCCAATAAAGGTAGATTTACATAATCAGACTGGCATAGATGAAAGCAGAAGAGTTCAAGGACACAAACAAAAGGTAAGACCATATGAAATTTGTCGAATTTGCATATTAATCACTGGTAAGATATTATTTTAAAGTACTAACCTGGCCAATATCAATAGCCGGATTCACTGGTGTTCCAAGGTCCATGACAATGTCTACTCTTTGTAACTGAAAATCTCCTGTGAGGGTGTCAACCTCCACCTCAGCAAAAGCAGCTCCAAAAGTAAAATAATTGAAAGGTCTTCCCTTGCCGATTTTCCAATCAAAGCCAATATCCGGAGTGATGTAGAAACCATGAGCTGACAAGTCAATTCGCTCAAGATGACAAGCATTAACGAGCTGCACACCAACAGGCACAAATTTAAGGGTCCAAGTAAAAGAGGGAAAAAACTGAGAATAAGTATTTTTTAAGAAGAAGACACTCCACACATTTTCCAAGACCAGAAAGGAGTATGAAGGCAATCTAGGAACATATCACCAAGGGAAAATATTAAGTCTACCAGTAGACCAGACTATATTAAGCAAACCTATTCAAATAAATCCTTAAGTCATCAGTGCTATGGTTGTAAATGATGATAACTCTTTTCGGTCAAGTTTTTATTCCTGCCTAGAGGACGTCAGTATGTTTTGAATGGACCTTGGAAAATGTTGGATAAGAGTTCCTCTCAGCAATTGGTTTCATGCGAGCTTTTATTTGTTCACATGCATCTAGGACTGCTGCACCATACATATCAGAGCTTGCTGAAGCTGCTGTTGGAGAAGCATTAGGAACCTGCAAAAGAAACATCAACAAGATCACAACATCAGATCAGTCAAGAGAGCTGATGTGAAAGCAATGAATTACATTGATGGATGGATGATTCTCACACAATCAACCCAAAATGCTATATACTACACATGATTTGTGGACTTTGATACCTTATCAGTACTTGTTTCAGAGATAAACACTGCATTTGCAGAGATGCCAAAGGATGACGCAGCAATTTGGGCGATTTTGGTGTGCAAGCCCTGCCCCATTTCTACTCCCCCATGAGTGACTAGTACTGTCCCATCTGTATATACTTGCACCAAAGCCCCTGCCTGGAAATTCAATATACAAGTCACATTTTTAGCACATTCAAAGACCCCACCAAAGTTGAGTCGTTTCACAACAAACACCAATTCCTTTATGCAAAGGCTCATGTTAAATCTTCCTTTTGCATAAAAATAATGGCATGATTTGTTTAACAAGCGCTCATTACAATGAGTAAGCATAATAAGCACTCATCAACGTGTGCAGTGCACATTTCCTCAAGCAGACAAAGTTTGATGAGATTAAAGTGACAAACATCAAAGTGAGCTGCATATAAATATGCGATGAGGCTTGATTCAAACCAGTTAGCCTATAAATATGACCACAACACACTATATAATCTCAGCATTACTACATAATCACAGTTATTGGACCATTGTATCGATCAGGGAAATGCTATCCCAGATGATATGTGGCTGGATGTGCAGGGTCTGAATTCCCATGCACCAATGCACTCATACTCAATTTTTTTGGAAAAAGAACAAACAAGCATGGAGCTGTCCGTTTCATTTCCATCTGCAGTACTGAGTCAGCTAGCCAAGGTAACAGTAAATACTGCCTAGCTAGATTGGTTAGGCTTCTCATGCAATCCTGTCTCACATCTCAAAGCTGCATTTTCCATTTGGAACCTGCCAAATATTGACGAGAATTTTATGCTGCACTGATTGACCTAGTACCTTTTCCCCCTCCATTAAAGGAGTCTTATCTATCCAAAAATCCCACAAGAGTCGAAACATCTGAATTTCTCTTTGTATCACCCCTTATAAGCTGTTTCTGTCATTACTCTGTCAGAGATTCTAACAGCATCAAGCTTCTTGATCTTACTGAAATATGAATGGTTCAACACATAGATTCTCCTTCTAATGGTATAAGACTTCTTTCCATCAGATTGGTGATGCAGAGAGAGAGAGAGAGAGAGAGAGAGAGAGTATGCTAAATGGCAGCACATTAGACTTGCTTACAACATCACATCAAACAGGCCTCTATAAACAAAAACCTATAATATCTTCATACTATAAACAGCATAAGTTGTTTTTTATTTTTTGGGGGGGGGCATAGAAAGGAACCTTCTATTAATGCTTGAAAGACCATACAAAACAGCAGCCCCAAAGGTGCTGAGTAGGAAAAGCTGGAAAAAGGCTGGAAGAAGAAAAAACCGGCCTATTCCAGAGAAACCAGCTCACTACCTAGGGGATCTCTGGTACAAGGTCTAACAGCCAGGTGGGGGGACTATACAACCAGCGAATCCCTCGTGGAATGAATATGTGAAAAAGTCTTACACGCCAAGCCTTGCAGAAACAAGCGCGCCTCGCGATAGTCACCCTAGAGCCTGGGGTCCCACGCTCCCAGGTGGCGGAGGGTGTAGATGATATCCTGCCAGATGGCGACCAAGGTAGCCAAGGGTGGAACTGAATGCTCACCCATCACCAGACTGCAGCAAGCAACCCCAATGTTCCACGCTGTGATACTGGCTATTACCTCCCAAACGCTATCCTCCCGAGGAGAATGAGGATCAAGGCTATCACGATGGACCGCCTCATGGAGCTCTATCATCTGAATGCTCTGACCCTGTTTCCGGTAAGCTGGGGAAACCTCATCAATCTGGAACGTGTGTCCTTCCTCAATCAACCAGGCCACCATCCCCCAAGTGTAGTCCCTTTGAAGGCTCCGCATACGGATCATAATCCTGAGGGCTCCCATCCGAATCCTTGCTGCGCTACAACATCTCCAGATGCACTGAGGGTCGTCTCCAGAAATCCAACAGAGCAAACTGAACCATAATCGCGTCCAAAACCTGGAACGGACCTCCTGGGGCACTCTCTGGGCCACCCAATGCCTCTCCCTCGAAAGGGTCCAAATCGAAGAGTCCATCTTAAGCCTCCTACCAATCCGTGTGGTGTAGGAGAAGAAGGGCACCTCATCCACCTGCTCGGCAAGGCCGATCCTGGAGGGCCAAAACCTGAAGTAGGCCTCCAGGTCCTACATGGAAAAAACCAAGCTGAGTGCTGCCTCGCTGCATCATCATCCTCAAGGGGACCCCAGTCCAAGAAAATTAACCCAACCATATGCTGTCCGTCCACACGAAGTCCCTCCCACCATGACTCAGGGATGGCTAGGTCAATCTCCCTCATCTGCTGCCCTGCCCCTCGCAAATGCGCTAAGGCGCCGAGCCTTGCTGGGTAGTCTACTCCATTTGCCAAAGGAGCCGGCCAGTCCACTGTTCCACTGTGCCCAACCAATGTGAGTCCGCTGCCCGAGCATACGCCCATCCTGATCCCTGATCCCCGGGTGCCAAACAAGGGGCTGACGCTCGAACACCTCTTTACAGTGGGGCTGAGCAAGTGGGGCTGAGCACGAATGAGCCCCCCTACTAATCTCTGCCAGACCCTATGGAGGCTCCTCATCAAGGGGGAACCCTTGCCCATAAGGGGGGCCTCTGAGAAGATCCAGCTGTGTGAATGCTGCCACCGCCCCCCAGTGCGTGGGGTGTTCAAGAGAATCCCTCACTATAAGAGGAGCTTCCAAGGCTCTGCATCTGGGGTAAGGCGGCGCACAACCAACTTGCCCAAGAGGGCTCTGCTCTGCATCTCCGGATCAATGATACCCAAGCCTCCCAATGCCTGTGGCATGACCACCGTTTGCCAAGCGACCCGGGCTCTAGTATTCCTCATGTCGTCCGATACTGCCCAAAGGAAGTTCCAAACCAACCATCGGAGCTGCCCAATGCACCCTCTGTCAAAACACCAGCAGGAGGCAATTTACCAGGACGTGACAAGAAGGACCTGGTTTTCCACTAAGGCACGGCCTGCTAAGGAGAGTTTGGCCGACCACTAGAGAAGCTTGCGCCGAATACGCTCGAGAACCGGGGCGATCTGCTGCTCTGTTGTGATATCAATACCCACCTCGCATTCGAGGAATTTCGTTGTCTGGCCACGCAGTATCCAGCGGAAGCCAAGGCCACTCCCCCACGCTCGAATCTCCCATGTCTCCTCAGAGCCTGTAAAAAAACCTATGGCTTTTGTCCAGTTGATCCGCGCACCTGAGGCCTTAAAGTAGATAGCCAGGGCTCCCCTGACTCTCTCCAAGCTCACTATGGTGCCCTCTACGTACAAGGCCATGTCATCTGCAAGCTCAAATTCTAGCAGCTCCTCCTGTCTGATTGGGAACCTCAACCCTGTGAGGCCTGCCACCTGTGATCTCAAGTAGTATCCCAAAGACTCCGCCACAAACAAGAAGAGAAAGGGAGCGAGGGGACAGCCCTGGCGGACCGAGCGAGAGCGAGGAAAGGCCTCGCCCGTGTGTCGACCGACAAGCATCTGATTAGAGCTCCCCGCATGAAGCGCATAAACTCCTCTGATCCATCTGTATGGGAAACCCTTCGAGACTACCGTCGGAATGTGATCCCAAACTAACTCACGGGCCACAAGACAAGCTCGAGTCATCCTCTCCGCCTGAGAGAGCTGACTGTAAAAACCCGTGGTAAAAACCCGTGCTTCTTCATCCAGTCCCCCTGCTGTACCCGTTGGGTCCGAGAGGAGTGATAGGAGAACTCAGCCTGTCGAATCTCCATGTCCTAAAGCTCAAGGTGACGTGCTCTCAAATCTGCCACTGGGATCCCGGGTCCTGCTCCCTGAGCCTCTCGATGGAGGCGAGGTCTCTCCTCCGTAGTGCCCGCTCGCACTCCTGAAGAGCCCTCCTCCGTCTAAGGGCATGAGCCCTCCTCCTGAAGAACCCTCCTCCGTCTAAGGGCATGAGCCTACGACTCCTGGTGCTGCCTCTAACTGCTGCCAAATCTCTACCATAACCTGCTGAATCTCCCCATCCTACAAGAGGTCCTTTGGAATGCAAACACCGTTTTGGGAAGACCTCGGCCGGGCTGCTCTAGATGTAGTACTATTGAAGAGTAGTCTAACATCGTGGTGGCTGCCGTCCCTGCTCCTGTCTCAGGGGGTGCTAGCCCCTGGCCTGCTGACTCTGCTTGCTTTGCGGGGGTAGGGGGGAGGAGCCCGGCCTTGGCCACGAGGACAATCTCTAGCTAGGTGACCCATCTGTCTGCAATGAAGACACTGGCATGGTAATCTAGAAATCTTCACTCGCTAGCGAGGTGTACCCCCCTCAAGGGTCTCAGGAGGATCAACTTTGGGAGGGACCCTGGGCTCTCAACCACCAGTCTGATCCTAGAGACTCTGTCGCCTGCTACCACTGATGCGGCCGAATCTAGCAGAGACTCCAACACAGTGCCACATGCTTGACCAATGGAGGGGAGGATGGCTTTGGGAAGCGGAGTGTAACCGAAAAACGAGGAACATGGTGTGTCGTGTCTATGTCCTCCACTGTAAATCGTACCAAGGGAAGAGGTACACCAAATGCGGGCCGAGGATGGGGCTCTACTCCACAAGTGTCGGGGGAGCTCGGTTGGCTGAGGAAGACGCCTCTTCCGTAGATGGTGACCTCCTGAATGTGGTCGCCCTCTAGTGCCAAGCTTGCTTGGATCCACTCTCGCACATCTCCTTGTGGGCGTGAGGCCCACAATTCTGTCCATGAACGCTTTGTCCTGGAGGGATTGAACTGCTTGCTGTACTTGTTGCTTGTCGTATGAGAAAGAAGTACCTTAATGGCTGTGGGATTTAAGGGTGCTGCCATAGAGCCCCTCTAGCCAAACCAAGGGTCACCACCAAGATTTTCTTTCTCCTGAACAAGCACAAAAGCTCCCGCTGCTGCAGGGAGAGAAAAGATAAAACCCAGGTAGGGAAGCGAAGAGAAGGGGCGGGATGAGGCGGAGAGATGTCGATGGAGGAGGTGGAAAAGAGGCCAAGAGGAGAGAGGAAGAAGACATGTTGAGGGAAGGAGGGAGAAGGCGGGGAAGGAAGTGGAAAACGGGCGGCGGGGGGCAACGGGGACGAGCAGGGAAGAGGGGGCGAAGAGGCAAGGGGAAGGAGACAGAGAAGGCGGGGAGGAGGAGGAGTGGAAGGCGAAGGGGGAGGCGGGGGGCAGCGGAAGGATGCAGAGGGGCAACAGAAGAAGGGGCGGCGGGAGGCGGAGGAGATGGCGGGGAGGGGAGGCCGAGGAGAAGGTGGGGGGGCAGAAGAGATGGCGGTGGGGGTGGAAGAGATGGCGGCCGGGGGGGGGGGAGGAGAGATGGTGGCAGGAGGCGGAGGAGAAGGCAGGGGGAAGGTCGAGGAGAAGGCGGGGGGGCGGAAGAGAAGGCAGGGGGGGTGGAAGAGATGGCAGGCGAGGAGATGGCGGGGGGAAAGGAAATGATGGAGGGGAGGTAGAGAAGGAGAGCCGGGGGGAGGTAGATGAGGTTGAGGGAAGGAAGAGATGGCAGGGGGGCAGCGGGATCAGCCAGGCAGGCAGCGGGGGCAGCAGCTCATGCGGGAGCTCGGGAGCTCATTCTCCTTATATAAACAGCGTAAGTTAACACATACACACACACATAGAGAGAGAGAGAGAGAGAGAGAGAGAGAGAGAGAGAGAGAGAGAGAGAGAGACCTGGTTCATGAATTTTGTGGTGAAAGATATACCAAACTTTGTTGGGACCATCGCCACACCTCGCTTTTTCCATCGGTTTTCCTTATTGAAATGTTCAGCATTGTCTCTTTTCTTTTCAAAATCACAAGACTCTTTCAATTCATCCCAAATGCGTTGAAGTGTGCTATGTTCAAGAATCTGGCCGTAATGTAATTCATACCCTTCTTTTTGGAGGTTCAGCTCCTGCAACCATAAAAGAAACAGGGAGATACACACTATCAAGAAACATATTTCTAATCTTCCAGTTAATTAAAATATAAAACATGAGAAATGTGTGCATATTTTTTAGGGTCATTGGAGGAATAAATGCAAAAGCGCGAGTAGTTCAAAGGTAACTATAGCTGAAATGCAATTAATCATTCAAACAAGTCTGGACGTGTTAATCGAATCCAACACAAACATTGTTTGAACAACTTATCACATCATTTGCCCCAAGATGGAAATATGCCATGCAAAGCAAGGTCAGCATGCATCGATAAGTTGTGCCTTTTCTCTAAGCTGTTTGTTTGGAGTTTCATATCATGGGATACAGCCTTGGAAACAACTCGTGTGACTAACCTTCGCAGTCAATGGAGCCTTTTTTTAGGATGCAATTTTGCAAATAATTTCCCTTTGCCTTCTCTATGGCCACGAGCTGCAAAGGCCTAGCCACAGCCATTAATATCCTCCATGTTCTACATCATCTATTCTTAATCAATGAGGTCATGCAGACCTACGAGGCCTCTCCCCTATCCCTCAAGTAGTCTCTACAGGCAAGGATATTGTTCACACAGAAATGCAAACAATCAAGAAGGAAATGAAGGTGGATACCAAAGCAAGTAAAACTACATAGGCAATACCTAGGGCAATAGAGAGAAATCCAAACCACAAGGACGTGGCTTGAGAAATAATCGGGAGCATGAAGCCAAACGCAGAAATGCACTAAAAATCAGGACATGAGGCCTTCTTGAAGGCTGGTTCAAGACGAGGATACATACAAGGAGACTCTAGCACACATCAAAGCAGCCCCCCTAGCATTGAATGGCTGGAAAAAGACAAAGACGGGACAGATTCCACAACCTATATTGGTGACTCGGTGCACACTTGTGATTTCAGCACAAACCAAGCATACTCAGGGCTCAAGTATCTTATGGGCCACACATGCCTTACACGATAGAGTCGCACAGAAGCAATGACTCAGAGCTCTAGGTTAATCGCGACCAGCTAGTTGACAAGCAAGCAGTCTCAAAGGTTGGTGAGTGCTCAAAGATAGGGGTAGAGAAGAACGATAGTCAAGAGTGTTTGTTGACGAAGTGTGTTTGAAGAATTGAACGATCTCTTCCAAAGGCCCTCATCTGCTACACTGTGTCAACTTGCAAGGTCATTGCTGCCACTATCTTGAGAAGGGAAAAATAAAAAAACCCTTCCTTGCATTACTCATATGTCGACATGTGCCATCGTTTTGCCCTATCTCTATAGAAGGACCATTCAACTGTCACCATGTTGTCCACGGATTCATGTAGTTCATATTAGATTCATAGAATGGCTCCCAATAATGCCCAAAGGCAAGTACCTCAAGACAATGCACAATCCAATCAACTCCTTTTAGTAACCATCCACAATTTACTACAGCCATTTTACGACCAATGTGCTACATCAAGTGTTTTGGGGCTATGGGAAGATTGCCATGCATCAAATTTCAGGCGGTCTCCAAGCCTTGATACACTTTGCTTCACAGCGTTGTGCATGGCAAGCAAGAAATAGTTTGCAAGGTCAGATATGTTCCTAGGACAACAGTTGTACTTTTTAAATGTACTGGAGATGCATTGAATGAGACGTCACAAAGGGGAAATAATTATAGGAAGGACTATGAAAATAGACATCTAACATCTAAAGAGAACGCATTTATGCCAATGCTTGTGTGGTTTTAGCTTAAGAGACTTCAACCAATAGATGTGTACATTAGAGCACACTACTTTGCCTCACAGACATCTAACTATGCCAGGCTGCTTCAGGGAGAGGGTAGCCAACACCAGGGACATACATAGCACTGTCAAATCTCCAGCTTTGGGAGTTCAGATGCAAGTCAAAGGACAAACACATTGGGTGCACAGTCACCCAATATGGAGATATTTTTCTGGACATGTATGGCGAAAGTGTAGTGGACTATGTCATGGGATCTCCTACCTTCACATCACTGATTTCTGACCTCATAGTATACCCATCATGCAAGGAGTAGAACATTCCCACCTATCCTTTGATATGACATTCCCTCAACCCATACAAGCCCACCCCTTTTGAACATATCCCCTATGATTTCGATCACTACCTAGACCACATCCATGGCAATTATCTTTCCACTCTCCTAGGGCACACAGATGACAAGCTAGAAGATATTGATGCCAAAGCCCTCCTCCTTACTAATCTCTTCATATAGCAGCCCAACTGTAGTTCCCTTACGTAGTCAGGCAAGCCAATTGAAGGGTCTATAACCTAGAACGGTTGGTATGATGATGAGTGCTAAGGCAATGCTAGCACTCTTAGAGCAAACAAGGACATATGGACAAGGATCATACCGAAAAAGATTACCAGCATTTAGTACACCATAAGAACAACAATTTCCATCACGAATAAGAACTCTTGTGTATACTGTATAGTAGTAACTCCAAAGAATTTTAGGTGAAGGTTTTGGAAAGAAGCTCAACTTGTCTCCTTCAGGCTTCTAGTTTTTCGAGCTTATGCACATACGCTTTACAACATTTCTAACCAATCCATGCCCGACCTGGAAGACATACCTCATCCTACTACTTCTATACTCTTTACCACATCCCACCTGAAAGAGGCCATCAAGAAGCTACAAACATGAAGGCGAAGGATAAGGAGGTCCTGCAAGTAAAACTCCTAACCCATGGTTAGGAGGCGATTGTCCAATTAAGAGGCATTTCAATAAAACCTTCTCCGCTTCCTCAAACATGAACACCATCATACCCATTCACAAAGCAGGAGATCCCATGGATACAAGAAACTACCAAACTGACTATGACAATGGGCCTCTTGATGGCCCCAAGAGGCACAGGTGTATGGATTTGCTCTTGAGATACACATCAATAAGTCCCTAAGATAGCAGACACGTGAACAACTAGGTAGGAAAGCTTCAGACAAGACACATCCACATTAGACCATTCACTTTCAAAGCCATCATAGAGGAGGAAAGACACCGAAACAGAGACTATATTGTTGTCACTCAATGGATTTTTATAAGGCCTTCGATTTAGTACCACAGGTCCATCTCATGGACTGCGAATACATTCGAAAGCTCTATGGGATTTTTACGAGAGCCCGAACACACCAACGAGATTCAGTTTCAGCGTCATCCATTCACTCTTGCAAGAGAGACAATTGACATAGTCCAGGCCCACATTCAGCATGTTAATACAAAGTCCCTAGCATAACAGCTTTAGATGCAAGAGGCTTTTGGGAGTCACGATGCTCTCCCATATGATTCGAAGGAAGATGTACACTCTGCATCATATTATACTTGCAGTGTTTGCAATGAGACCTCTACATACAAATGCCTCGATTCACATCAACGCATACCTTGACCAAGCTAGATACTATGCCACATTTACAAGGGCAGACAGACGTTGTCATGGAGGGATCTCTCATCCTTCCATTTATGAAGGCTATCTCAAGACTGAGGTCGACAGCATTGTAATTATAACTGTGGACATATCATCATCCTCTTCTGCCAGTTGCTTGAAGAAGGGCTTCTCATGCACCATATTGCCTGTATTAGGCCCATTGGTCTTCCCTTTTGCATCATAACCATGCTGTCCAAAATTAGCTTCTGTGTGTCTTCTTGCAATCTTTCTCCCAATAAGGGATCCTGCTATGCTGGCCTGAAGTGCCTCTTTATCCAGATGCATATTTTATACCAATGATGAACAAAATTAATTAACTGAAACAGTTTGTGTCGTACTCCTTTACCATCTTTGATGAACTTGGCTGCCACCTTAGACTTGCTACCTTTTTCTCCACTTGTTTTTAAGACAAATGTAAACTCTTCTACATTGCTTCTAAGACAAATGTCTTACCATTTCATAGTCCCCAATTCTGCTCTCCCTGTTATACCTAAAAAGTATATTAAGATTTTCCCTTTTAACAAAATCAAAATAACTCTCAAAATTCAACACAATCTCCTCCAACAATTGATACAAATTCTGAAATCTGACAACAGATGGATATTTCTTTGAAATCCATAGAAATTGCAGCAACAAATGGCTGACATCAGACAAACAACAGCAACACATACATCAACTCACATGCCAGCTCAAATGTATTTGCTGCTATTGCCTCGGGATGTGAGCCATGTGCGAATAACCTGTTTTCATTGTTGCACCCCACACTGTGCGCTGCTTTGATTGGAATAGTTTTTCGCAACAAATCTCTCATTTTAAAGGTTTTCATTTTTGAATGGGCTATAAATGCAAGCAACAGCACGTGTCTAGAGGTTCTAGTAATTAAGAATGCCCAAAGTGTCTCCCTTCACAAGACTGCCATGGGATTCACCCTTCTTGCCCTAACAGCCCACAAGGGTTTCACAGTTGTGAGAAGGGCGGCTTTGGTACCAATGTTACAATCTCATAACCATGAAACCTAAACTTTGAGACATAAGTTGAGTAAAAATGCTCAAGATTGAATTCCCCAAAGTTGCAAATGCTAGGACATTTAAATTGGGTCACATTCAATTTTTTGTAATAAATTGAACTGAACCTGAACCCAAAATGACTCACATGCCGACAGGTAGCATGTGGGCCCCCCAAATCCCTGAAAACAAAAAATACAACAAGAAGACTGTAGGAAAACTTTTCCAAATGCACTCTGAATGCAGTGCTATCGGTATGCATCACATGCAATCGTTACGTTGTAAAACATGCGTCTTTAAATAAGTCAAAATGCATCATATGGACATGAACATCCCTCATTGCACAGAAATGATTCCACAACTATGAGAGTTCTATAGATGAAAACAGGGTGAAGGATACCAACCCTGATTTCCTCAGGACGTTTCTTGAGGGAGAGAGCAATCTGTTCAATCCAATTCTCTGTAATAAGCATGCCTTGTGGCCCACCAAACCCCCGGAAAGCCGTATTGCTAGCCAAATTGGTAAAGCATACCCTCCCAGAAATGCGCACGTTTGGAATTTCGTACACATTGTCTGAGTGAAACATGGCTCGATCTAATACTGAGTGAGACAGATCAAGCGAGTTACCACCATTGTTATAGATCTCCAAGTCTAATCCTAATATCTTTCCCTCCTTTGTGAAGCCCACCTATCAGGAAAATCAATCAACTAAGGTTAAGAGCCTTCTAAATTAATCCACAATAAAGCACCTGAATTTATCAAAGGATTATCCTGAATTGGCAAAGATACTTTTCAATCCTATTCAAAAGAACTTTAAAGATGTATTAGCACCTTGAAATTCACACTCATGTCAGTTATTTCCTATGTAGTGGAAGTCTATTTCATTGTGCCCGTTTTTGGGGCGGGGGGGGGGCATGGCGGGGGGGGGGGGCGGGGGGCGCTGGGCTTTACACTGCTAGATACTCCAGTGAAAGACTCAAAATCATTCTGCTTGACAAGCATGGCATCATAAATATAGGAAGTCCTGACATTGTGTGTGAAGAACCTCATTTAGCAGCATCAATAGATACATGTATACATAACACCTTCATGTCACTGACCTTATATTTTCCCAAGAACGGGTGTCTCTGGCCTGTTATCAGCATGTCAATATCCCTATCCAAAGTTATTTTCACTGGCCTTCGTAAGATATAAGCAGGCACAGCAGCTGCTGCTGCAATAAATGCTGACCTCGTTTCCTTACCACCAAAACCACCTCCAATTCGCTTAGTCTTGCAGACAACTTTGTTCATCGCAATACCGAGAACGTGGGAAACAAATTTCTGGTGCTTTTGTGGAGCCTGATACAGTTGAAATATAATGACTGTTATACGGCACACTAAAAAAGGCTTACCAAAACTTTATATATGCATTGATACGTGCATTCAACAGGGATATATATCAAGAGCACTGACAGAATCAAGTCAAACCTTTATACCTGAGTAGAAGAAACCATGATAACTTCATTGCCACCATCTGTTGTCCAAACTAAACTTGTATTTGGTTCTAGATAAAAATGCTCCTGGCCCCCCACCTGCACTTTTCCTTCAATTATGTGATCACTTTCAAAACAGCCCTCCACGTGCCCCTTCTGAAGGAGACGTTCTGTGTTGGGATGAAATGAGCCAACCTGTAGAGCATCTTCAATGCTCAAAATGGGAGTCAAATCTTCATACTCAACCTCTACACTTTGGGCAGCAGCCTTCGCATTGTCATAAGTATCTGCAACAACAATTCCAATAACCTGCATCCACAAGGTCCTTTCATGAGCTCAACTGCTACAAAACATTTTTATCCTCTTATTTGCTGTTAAACAAGAAGAGTAATTGAAAAACAAAACAATTCTTGTATTGTATTGTAAACAAAAGTATCACCTGTTGCAGAACTCAAAGAAAAGCCCCACAGGAAGCCAGCTTCCAACTTGAATGAGCTTTCATGGATTCAAACAGACTCAAATGGGGATACTAGATCTTTGAGTCCAAAAGTTTTAATTCCTAGGGTTACGAAACATGACCTCCGCTTTCAACCTTTTTCGATCTTTGGGTCCAAAAGTTTAATTCCTACGATAACCGTACATGAATTTTCTGTTTTCAAATTTTAGGCTGGCCTAGCTTTCCCATCTCAGCAGTTCGTTAACTATAGAAGATTGTTTGAAAGAAGAAGACCTTTCTTTCTTTCCTTCTCTCTGTTTCACACACATAAATAAAAGAAGAGGTGAGGAGCACCACCTGGGTGCGGTAGGGATGTCCTCTATCTCTGTAAAGTCCTTACCCCCTAGGTAATCACCTCGAGTGAAAATCCTTTGACTAATCAAAAAATACATAAGCTAAGGCAACAAAAAGAAACCAAACCTATAAAGATCAAGCTAGTGAGCTTACCTCCCAGCCATAGGTACGTATCGCCATCCATGACAAGGTCGGCTCCTCAAGATGGTTGATGCAATGAAGAGTGCAAAGTGCTTAGGCCTAAGGTGGAACATACTGGGAGAGAGTATCCATGTTTGTAAAATGCAGGAAATGATGATTACTTATGCATCACAAGAAAGAACTCTTGCACATCTTATTCACTAGTAACTCCAATGAGTCTCAATAAAACTCTCGGAAAAAAAGATCAACGTGCCCCATCCAAGACCTCATTTCATAGGAGACTTATGCTACAATGTGGGGCCCCAACCAGCCCACATCTGATATCCCTCATCTAGAAAATCAAACATGATTTTCTGTTCACCCTCCCATAAAAGAATATTACGTATACCCTGACCTGCATATCACCTTGAATACATTGGCCTTTAGACATAGAGTCATAGGGTGGAACTTAGTAAAGGCACACAGTCTTGATTACTCCACATCCATCTAGACACATGTGACATTGTCCACAATACAAAGGTTGACCCTCAAACTATATCCAGTCTGATATACGTGAGTATCTAGTCAGCATTATTTTATCTTATTTCTTAACAGACACGTGGAAGTGGACCCTCACTTGCGTAAACCATGACATATGAGACTGTCCCCCAAAAGGGACTGCCGTACATCCCAACTAGATGAACAAGGAAGTAGAAAATAAGAGACTTGATTCTAGCGTCCTACAAATGGGAGGAAAGCAAAAGACGCTGGATTCTAGCTAGTGTGGCATACCCTCCGCTCAAATGACCTGCATACCTAGTCTCAGCATGAAGATCGGGCCAAAGAAAAGGACCCCCAGGTATGTATAAAATGCAACAATCTCTATCATTGCCTCGTCAAAGGTAAACTGCTCTCGATGTACCCAAGAAGATCATGACCTTCATTTTACGAAGGTTAACCTTCATATCATGTGTCTCATCAAAAGTCTAGGGTGCATCCAATTGCCGGTGGAGACCCTCAGTTGATGAGGGGAGTAGAACCACATCATTTGCATACACTAGAATTGGGACCAAGGAACCTGCTCCTACCAATGGCCTGATGACAGACTCAAACTCGTCAATGTATACACCAAACAAGGTTATTGACAAAGGACAACCTTGTTTAATCCCAATCAACTAATGATCTCTTTTGTCTACCCAGTTGACATCCTAACTTTGCCTGATACCCGCTCATATAGTGCTCGGAGTGCCAAAATGATGTCTTGGTTGAACCCTCGATCAAATAGTTGTCTCAATAGTCGAGCTCATGGGATGGTGTCAAAGGCTATGCGGCATAAAGCAACTGTACAATCTCTACTTCCTTGCTCAAAGTGGCATTATAACCTGTCTAGCCCATGATGCCTCACACTCCGCAAACCGGAGTGTCAAGTGTTGATGCATTAATCTTAGACATAACATGTCCGATCATGATGGTCCTATAGTTTTTTGGGCTCATTGGATCCCTTGGATTATGTATCGAGACAATGATGTTAAGGGTCTAACTGTGAGGAAAACCGGCGCAAACTGCTTCACTAAATAACTTTACTAGGAACAGGGCTAAGGTACTAATGTTAGAATTATTATTATACTTCAGCAGTGACCAATGTAATGTAATAAGTAGGTTAGGGGCACTTTTCCCTCATTAAGAGGTTTTTCCCCAACTATAGTTAGTGAAGGATAAGGTTTTGTCTTCTTGTATTAGCCACTTCTTCTATTGCAAGCACTACATTCAGCTCTCTTGCTTCCTGATCTCTCACTATCTCTTTTCTAACATTTGGTATCAGAGGAGCAAGACCCTGCTCCTAGCTTCCTTTCCCGCAAGCTTCCTGCCCAGCTACCCTGCTCCCTGCTTGTCGTCCGTACAGTCCTTCCGTACAATCCGTACGGACTGATTCCGTACAGCCCGTACACTCATCATACACCCGTACAGCTCCTGCACCACCGTACTTGCACCGCCATTCCGTATACGGCTGTAGATAACTCCCGCCAAAAGTGTGTGAGAAAGAGGAGCAAACAAGTAGGGAGCAAAGAGCTAGAGAGCCAAAACATAAAAGATCCGATAGAAATAGATAAGGTACAAAATATTGTCTAAGTAACAAAACCACACTAACCCACTAACTGTGGTTAGGGGGGGAAACCTCTAGTGAGGGAAAAGTGCACCTAACTCACTTATGGAGTGCATTGGTCACTGCCTAGAGTTATGGCAATAATTCTAACACCCCCTTGCAATGCCAATGTGATGATGTACAAGGAAGTGATCAATCACCAAAAGGAGATAAGCTCAGGGCACTGCGAAATGCCTCAAACTTCTCACGTGGAAGTGCTTTGGTGAAGATGTCTACAACATTGTCATGTGTTGACACATAGATCATACTGATCTCCCTTGCATGCAACTTTTCTCTGACATAATGATAATGAACCTCAATGTGCTTCGTGCAAGCATGAAACATTGGATTCTTTGCCATTGCTATAGCACTCTGATCAATGAGAATCGGAGAAGGACCCTCCAATGAGAGATGAAGATCAGCAAACAAACGACACAGCCAAACACATCCAACTGTCACTGTGAAAGCTGCCCTCACATGAGGAAGTAGCCACAGTAGATTGTTTCTTGCTCAGCCAAGAAATGCAAGCTTTGCCCAAAAAGAAACAATTACCACTTGTGGACTGCCTAGTGTCACAGTCTCCAGCCCAATCTGAATTACTGTAAGCATGCATCTACTAGTCACCCCCCCCCCCCGGGGAAACATCAAGCCATAAGACTTTGTGCCTTGCAAGTAACGGAAGATGCGTTTTACAGCCTGCCAATGTGTTGTCTTTAGGATGTGCATATACCTGCTCACCTGAGATAATGCATACTCAATATCGGGCCGTGTATTGCACAAATAAATTAGGCATCCAACAGTCTGGCTGTAAAGTGTGGCATCCACTGATTCACCTGCATTATATATGTAGTAAGCTTCAGCCCTGGCTCCATGGGAGTGGCTATAGGCTTACAATCTTGCATGTTGAATCTATCCAAGAGTTTTGCACAGACTTGGATTGAGACATAATGATGCCACACTTGCCTTGTATGAATTGGATCCCCAAATAGCAATTTAACATGCCCAAATCTATCATTTCAAATTCAGCTTTCAATTCATCCTTGAAATCTGCAATTATTTCCTCATTTGACCCTGTGAGCAGCATGTCATCTACATAAAGAATGATAATTAAAATATCCCCCCCACCCTTCTTGATAGGGAGGGTGCTTTCAGTTGGACTATTATACAGCTCCTTGCTTGCCAAGAAGGCATCAATCTTGGCATACCATGCACGTGGGACTTGTTTCAATCCAAATAAAGCTTTATTCAGCTTGCAACCTTGATGTACATTACCCGAAATTTCAAAGCCAAGAGGTTGTTTGACATCCCCATTAAGAAAAGCTGTTTTTATGTCCAACTTATGGACATTCCAAACAAAAGTTGCAGCCATGGCAATAACTGATCTGATAGTTGTCATCCGGGATGTAGAAGCAAAAGTCTCCTCGTAATCTATGCTCTTTTTCTAAGCATATCCTTTGGCAAGCAGCCGTGTCTTGTACCTTTCAATGGACCCATCTGGCTTTCTTTTCACTTTGAAAATCCATTTGGTACCGATGGCATGTTTTCCTAGTGGCAAATCCACAACATCCCAAGTCTGATTTTTATCAATGGACTGCAATTCATCATGCATGGCATTCATCCAGTGCACATTATCCTTGGCTTCTTCGAAAGTATCAAGTTCTTCTTCATCAAGAAGAGTACCTAATTAAGCTGATTCAACAGAAAGAGCCCCCCTGCATGCCTTGCTGCACTACAAGTCCTGCCAGGAAAAGGTGTCTCAAGTCTACTCTCCATGAGAGTTTGTAGCAACCAGTTTGAAACTGTTTTTGCTACATGTATCTCTTGAATCTCTTGCCTGACAACATCATCCACTGCCTGTGGAGGAACAAAATCAGCAAGTGGCTGAATCGGGGCATGTGGATTAGAAGGAGGCTGCTGTAAATCCAGTCCTTGTACAAAACGCAGCAATTTTCCCTTTTTAGATGTCCTGAACAAACAAAGAGAACGCTGCAAATACTCCTAGACCACTCCAGTCTGTGATGAGGCATAGAACTCAGCCATGTATTGCTCTAATATGAGCGAGGATAGGAAGGTAGTGACCATGAGTTCTTTAAATCCCTTCCACGTGGTTGGCTTCTGAGGTGACTCCCTCATATACCGCCACCGCGTGTGAGCATAATCCTGCATATGCATGCCAACAAAAATGATGTGATCCTCATCAAACTTGGGGTAGAAGCGGAAGTAATCTTTCAGCTTCGTGAGTCACTTCTCCAACTCATTGGGAGTGCTTGTGTCACCCTTGAATTTGTGCACACTGAGCTTATCTTTGACATCTTTTGCTACATAGTTCCTACTCTGATCACTCCCAAATGCATGTGCATCATCACGCTTACGGTTCACGTAGCTGTTGTCCATAATCAACACTCTGATGAGTTGTACAATCAAAACTCTGATGCATGGGATGTGTAGGACTATAAGTAGTCATCGGCAATGGAATGGGAGCATGAATCCGTGGTTGTGCATACTCACCAAATTCATCTCTTTGCATAAACTGCATACCAAAAGGCTGAGAGGAGGATTGACCTCTCTCTCACTGCAATGGATTTCCAAGTGAACCCAAAACAGATCCAGGCATGCTAGCAGGTGTGGTGAAAGGGCTAACTGTGCTCGTAGGAGCACTCATCGAATGCACACCAATAGGTCAGTCCAAAATAGATTGCTCCATCTGCTAGAGGTGCAGAGAGCTGTTGTAAACTACTCTATGCTTTTATCACTTCAGACAATGGAGTCTTACAGGTTTATTTTGATAGAAACTGTTGCAAATTGTCCACACACATAAATGTTGTAATTTAGAGATTGCAGAGGAGGCTGAATTCAGATTTACACAGCTTAACAATTGCTGACAAAAAATTGAGATTACAACATGGTTGAGGGGCTAAGACGCCCCCCCCCCCCCTTTTATCCAAGCTCACTTTATTTCTTGAAATAGGAGATACAAGACCAAGATGCAAGCACCTTCCAAACTGAGAACTCAGTTATTGACTAGGACTCAGACAGATGATTTGGGGACAACTGTAGAGAGATATAAACAATAATGAGAGAAAGACTCCAAGGCTGGGGTTGACATAGAATCAGCTTCTGGCCATCCCAATCTACAAGGAAGAAACCTACAACAACCATCACTTCCATTCCACATTAGTTGCAGGCACTAGTTATCTAGAAAGAGAAAACAATATCAACTCGAAACTATGCTGCAAATAGGACAAACTTGAAATTACAGACTCCCCTCATGACTTGACTCCTTTGGAGATGGAGTCCTTGATGCATCTACAGCCCCCTTGGGTGGGAAGAGTGAGATCATGGGACTGGAGTAAGACGAACTCAGAAAAATGCCATGTAGGCTAGAGAAAGAAAGATTGAAAGGGGTTATACTCTTAGAGAGAGAGTCTTATGTCTGCCCTCAAACTGAGAGATGAGAAGGGATGCTGCTGCAGTTCCAAAGGTGCAGAGAAAGGCTGTTTTTGGCATGGAGAAGGGGCTGGAATAATAGAGAGAGAGTATGCTGTTCTAGAGAGACAGCACACAGCCTGCAGAAGAGAGAGAAAGCCTGCGGCAAGAAAAAGAAGGATGCTGTGGCTGCTCACAGGCTAGGAGAAGGAGAGGGGAGGCTGTTGCTGTTCCAGAAGTGCTGAGAAGAGGTTGCTGCCTGTAGGAGGGGGGCTAGAGCAGTGGAGAGAGAATGTGCCGGAGAGGAGCAGGCTGAACCCCAAAGGGTGGAGGAGGGCTGTTGCATCAAGGGAGAGGAGGAGGGACTGAAATGGAAGTTGGATTTTTGTGTAGGAAAGAGGGGGGGTAAAGGCCGCCTTTTAGCTCAACCCACCCTTGCCCAATTAAGAAAGGGGCTAGCCCCCCTTGGATTTTGGTGGGCTGCATGGGGGCTGTAATTCCTGCAGTGACAAGTGGTGCCATGGTCCATGCATGGCCCTCCACAGTTCCCCACAAGCTGCCATGTGTCTCATGCGCTGCCATGTGGCTATGCCACATGTCAGCATGCCACGTCACCCAAAAACCCTAAAAATACAAAGTGGTCAAAATTCAATTCTGATTTCATTGTCGCGTACCTAACAGCTTGTACTATCCAATGACATATTCTAAAGTCACAATTGAGCCATAACTAAGCTCATTAGTTTGTCATCTTATCTTGTATCTCCCTGTCTCTTGGCATGCTTCCACACCCACACACAAAGCTCAAGGAACATTCTCTTGAATGAGTCCTAGGTTGGTATGCAATCTATGCATTTGATTGGTCCCGTAATTGGGTACTCAGGTGGGGTGTGGTTTCCTAATGTCCCACTCAAAGAGAGGTCATTACTCTTGCGGGTCACTAATGCCCATAACCCCAAGCAGGGGGGTCCACCCTTAAATGCTAGACCTAGTTCTCATTAACCTAGCTGACACAGTTGGAAAAACATTTCTTTCATTCTTTTACAAGCATGCTTATCGAAATACAAAAAGAAGAATTACCAAGCAAGTGGATACATGTTGAAGAAGCAGAGTGACAGCTGTAAACTGTAGGATGGCCTCCAATCTAACAACAGGGGTCAATGCTATAAAGAATGCATCCTCAACGCCTCGATAATCCCCACACTGGGGAGCAAGCTGCTCAAACTAAGGCTGACTAAAGGACTGACTTCCTGCTGAGCGTTGGGCAACTGCCATAAAACCCCCACGTGGTGCGGAGAATGCATCCTGACTGTCCAACTGATCTCCATACTGAGGCATAGGTTGCTTGCCCTTGTCAGATACTGCACCAAGCTGGTGGCCAATCTGCTGATAGATCTGCTCATCAATCTGCTGCCCCAGTTGAAGAAATGTGTCATGAAGCTTGGAGGATAATGCTTCGAGAAACTCTACCTGTGCATCTCGAGATGCTGGAAAGAGGGGTTGGGGGGTAGGAACTTCTGTACTGGGCACACCCACTGGGCATTGCCACATCATAGGGTCTAGAAAGCTAGTTAAGTCTTGTCATTGTGAGTACTTCTCACACACGTTTTGTATGCTGTTCCTCTACAATTGTGAGAGATTATCAATACAAGCCGGCTGTTTAATCATTCCCACTTGCTTCTCATTGCCCCAACAGTGTCTAACTACACAACTCTACAGTTCCTTCCCATAATGACTAAGACTGTTTCCAAAGGGCATTATACCTAGATGAATCCAGGAACATTCCCAAACTCATCCTCTAAGACTGTTTCCAAAGGGCATTAGTTTGTCCAATCTTGTGTGTGTGTGTGTGTGTGTGTGTGTAGTAAAGAACCTACAAATTCACCAAAATTAGAAAACTGCATACATGCAGAGCAAGAATACAGGAAGAAGGAACTTCCGATACAGTAGAGAAAAAGGAGCTCAAACTATAATTTATAAACAGGGCAGACACAGTCATTTTTTGAAGTTCACATAAATACAAGCTACAATGATAACATTTACACAAGTTCACAGTACCCAAATCTTTCAGAATCCTACATCCTCCAGATTCCAAGGACTTCAGAACAATGTGCATATCCCATTAAATTTTTTGAATACCTGTCCAACACAGGTGACTACATCTGTGGCAAAAAGTTCCTCATCAGCTACCACAGAACCGATATCATTTCCACCTGGTATATCCTTAGCTGTAAAAAACCCTTCAAAACCAGCAACAGTCTTTGCCTTAAAATCACTAATGGAAACAATGCGAGCATGTGGTTTTGTACTTAGTACAAGAGCAGCATGTAGACCAGAAGCGGGCATAGGTATATCATCTGTGTACTCTGCTTCACCTGTTACCTGCAAAAAAAATTATCAAGGACACAAAAAACCCTGACTACAACAAATCTAAAGCAAAAAACTCCATCTGGAAGAATAAAAATAGCAAGATGTACAATCGGAGCAGATAGGAGAGTACATAATAACTGCATTAGTCTAACACAAACCTGAAGCTTGGCAGATAAATGAATCATAGGCTGACCAACTGCAGACTCATTTTTCGGAGCTTGATAGATCTGAGTTCCCTTTGTTGGAGGTCTCTCGAAAGTGGTGAGTGCTGATTTATAGCTTTCAGGGAAACCATGAGATAAATTTGCTTCTTCCTCTAGTCTGTAAGTAGCGAGAAGGAAAAACTTAAAGAAGAAACTTGCAACCAGTGATGAACGAAACTCTGGCATCCCACCCGGAGCATTCTTGGCAATAACAATTTCGTCCTGAAGCATTTTTAGAGCTTTTTGCAAGGTCTCTTCCTTCCACTCCTTCTCCTTCAGAAATTCCTCTGTTTGTCTGGCACATAAAGAAATAGGGCCAACGCCACCATATGCTAATGAGATATCCTCCACTAACCAGGTGCCTTGTCTATCACAGAACCTCACCCTCATGCCTGCGTTTACAAGGGCAATATCATCATCCCTTCTGTGGGCCTGCTTGAACTCCTTCACGTATTCATATTTCTTGGTCCAGGGTAAAAAGACAGAGTGAAGAATTTCAGTCTTGCCTATTGCAACTTTTCTGTAGCTGACAAAGAAGTCTGCTGCCTTAACTGTTCTTGTGATACCCTTATAATCCATTAGCCTAAAAACTGTGTTGCTTGCTATCCACAGAGGATTTAAATCAGAGATTGGACTGGCTGTACATATATTACCACCTACAGAAGCCACATTCCTTATCTGGCAACCAGCAAACCAGCGAAGCTGCTCAATAAATGCAAGGCATGCTGAAGTTTCATGCGTCTTCCTCTGCAACAAGCATTGCCGCAAGACTTCTAGAAGCTTTGTCAATGTGACCGATGCTCCAATCTCTATACCGTCCTGTCTTATAGTCACAGCATTTAGCTCAGGTACATGAGTCGTAGAAATGAGAACAGGATATTTAATTCTCTTAAATTTTGTCTCTATACCCACTTCAGTATTTCCCACTATTAGCTTTGCATCAGGATATCTGTACTTCAGATCCAAGACGTCCTTAATATTCACTGGTCGAAACCACATTAGCCCCCCATGACCTCGTAGATACAGGGGCCGTGGTATCCTGGAGACTAACTCAGGTGGAAATATGAGTTCCCCAGAGACAATATTAGGGACCTGCTTACTTTCACCATTCTGAGGTATTTCTACCTTTCTAGTGCAATCACAAGGCTGTCCTGTTGATGGACAAATTCTTCTACCTTCTACATTCACATTGGCATCAACAGCATGCATCATTGTGGCTGAAGATAGCTCATTTGTGTAAGCACAGCTATCTGTTTTGGCAAACACACGGAAGGCATCAAGGATTGGTCTGTATCCTGTGCATCGGCACAAATTTCCAGAAAGGCTCTCTTCTATCGCCTCTTGTGATGGAGGTTCCTTGTGCGATCTCAAAAGAGCATACATAGACATAACAAAACCTGGTGTGCAGAATCCACATTGTGAACCGTTACTGCTTGCCAGAGACTCCTGAAAGATCAACAAGATAGCAATGAAGACCACCCAAACATGTCACTCAATGGAAATCCAACTGTTTACAATTCGACTGTAATCTACCCGCAGAGGACAGCCAAAAACCTTCCAGGAAAAAATACAGCAAAGACACTTTCATTTCTCTCCCTCTCTCAGCAGATACTACCTCATGGAGAAGCAAGGAGGAAGGGAAGGGCTAGGAAGGAAGGCTATGAAACCATATGAAGAGACATGATAGCTAGCTAGGAACGGAATGGAAATATGGAAAGCATAATGAAAGGCAAAATGGAAAGGAAGGAAAGTACAAGTGCAAGGCAATAACCAAAAAACTCACAATGTATTGATAGCTTGATGTTGACTGATATATTAGATAATAGACAAGTACAACAATATATAGTGTGCCACTAGACTCTAGAAAGTCACAATGTCTATGGGATATCTCCCAATATGACACGTGGCATGTCTAGGACTCACTAGACTATAAAACCACTAGTAAACTCATTTTTTACTCACTTTGGCTTCATATTCCAACATTTCCACCCTCTTGGAGCACTACCACCATTGTCCCAATACACAAGGCAGGTGACCCCATGGACACTAGGAATCGCTACACTCTCATGATTGGCCACACTCTGGCCAAGATCTTTGGATCTGTACTAGAGAGAGAGATCAGCAGTCACACAGACACATATGGGCAGCGTGCTCTAGGACATTCAGGATTTCAGAGACAGCATTCCACCCTTGACCACATCTTCACACTAAGGGATATCACTGAGGAGGCGAGGTCGAGGCGTTAGAAAGTCTATGCCTGCTTTGTAGACATTCGGAAGGCTTTCGATACTGTCCCACGATCTCGCATGATCAGGAGACTCCAGAAGATGCAGATCCCAGAGGTTTTGATTTGGGGGGTGATGAGCCAAAATGAGTCCGTCAGGGGACGAGTTCGCGCCCCAGGAGGCCTATCAGGCTGGGTGGAGAGCACAATTGGGGTGAAACAGGGATGCCCCCTCTCACCGACTCTCTTCAGCCTCTACATTGATGAGATCACATCCTTCATAGACCGCCTGGGAGGTGAGGGATCACCGCTGGCTGATTTGCTGGTACCGATACTACTATATGCGGATGACATAGTCCTCCTGACGTCCAAAAGAGTGGGATTACAGAGACATCTAGAGGCCCTCGAGGAGTTCTGCATAGAGAAAGAAAGAAAGAAAGAAATTTTATTAGAGTCTTCAGAGACCGATGGGTCTATGAGATTGAAAGAAAACCTGATACACATCACAGTAAGGGTGGAGCTACTGAAACGAGCATCATCACCAGTGCTGAATCCTAAGTCTGATCATACATAATCAAATACATCTGGATGTAACAATGAAAAGAAAAGGATTGGCGGAGCGGAATCCTTCATATGTCATGTCGCCCTGGTAGGTGCATAGCCAGTGATGGGACACTGGCGCCTGTCAAGGGGTGCCATGCGTCTCGATCTCCTGCGACGCAAGACCAGAGCCACCGTGACTCCCGTGGGACATATCCCCGATCTAAATAATGACGGGAGGTCCCCAAGAGTGATCTGTGTCCCCTCGATGTCTCGTGTGTCGTGCTGCGGTTGTCGGGTCGGGATCTTTGTCACGTCTGCGGCTAGAGACTGAACGATCAATGTCACTCGATGGGAAGAACTTTATGATCCTGCTCTGAGAGGTGTCGGATGATGTGGCCAAGCCCCGTCGCCTGAGTAAGTACTCTCTGTGTTGGACCCCCTCGTGAATGAAGGCCGCGAGGCATCTTTGATCTGCGTAGGCGAGGATCTGGAAAGGAGCCCGGAGCTCTCTCTGAAGAGACAATGGTAGCGACCTCGGATCTCGTAGTACACTGGGCACCTGAAAATAAAACGCTCCTCCGACTAAACCTCTTGACAATCGCACAATATGCATAAGCGATGCTCCCTAGGAATCCCCTCTGCTCTGCCACTCTCTATGCAGAGGCGGTGTGATGATACCCACAACTGTCCAATGGAGATCTGTAGTGAGTGAGGCATATGAAGCTCAGTGTACCCTAGTGGTGTGATGAATCCCTCCTCCGAAATACAAAGACAGTAATCTCTGTAGAAACTCAGCTTCATTGGAAGCTCCCTCGGCTCCAACCACGTCCTAAAGGTGTGTAGCTGCAGGAGATCCTCTCGAATGACCTGGTTGGGGTGTTTGGCCAGATTGGGATTGTGGGTGGGAGTACCAGAGGGGCATCTAAACTATACTGAAAAGGAGGTATCCTATCGATGTGAAACCCTAGTCTCACAAACCAAGGTTATGATCTTCAACACCTCATACCCAGTGCTCCATCGACATAGCTTCACTTACCGAGGTCAGCCAGTAGAGATTGTGCAGTCCTACACATACTTGGGTGCACTTTTCACTGGGCCAATTTTCACGATGATCCATGCAGCTCGAGCACGCCTCACACGAGGATATGGTGCTCTGGCCATTAGAGCGACAGTGTTTCCAGGCGCACTTCCAGGACCCACTAACGAAGTGCTAGCTTTTCGACACCCTAGTGAGACCAGCTGCCATGTATGCAGCACCATTCTAGGGGTGTGATATTTCAGCAGCAGAGTGGAAGAGATTTGAGCGGCTACAATAATCATGGGATCCAAGATGATTCGTAGTAAGCCCTTAGTCCCCCATTAGATAGTACAGGCAGAGTTTGGTATAACCCCTCTTTAAATCGATGCCACCTTTCAGACAGTGACCTTCCTCCATAGAGTCTGGGACCTACCTCGTGAGACACTACCAAGACTGGCATTGGAATCCCCTATCCGACTGGCAGAGAGTGGTTTGATACAACATAGTATGCATGCGTCTCTACTTGGTTCACCAGTCATGGCATTCAGATGGACAAGCCCCCCCTTTTCAATACAGCATGGATGCACCCCCCAAGCTGATTCCGCGAGATGAGATTAACCGCATCATACGGTTAGACCTCCTCCAGCTTCACACACTTCGGACTTGGGGGGGGGGGGGACCAGGAGTTCCCCACCAAGACCTAGCTCTACTATGACCATTTCTTGAGAGTATCGGAGGATGGTCTCATCATCAGACCCCAGTATCTTGAGAACAAAGGAGTCTCACATGCACTGAGGATTGCCATTGGACAGATGCGAGTCTCCTCCCATCAGCTGAGGATTGAGAGTATCGGAGAATGGTCTCATCATCAAACCCCAGTATCTTGAGAGCAGAGGAGTCTCACATGCACTGAGGATTGCCATTGAACAGATGCGAGTCTCCTCCCATCAGTTGAGGATTGAGGTAGGGAGAACTGCAGGCATACCCACAGAGCAACGGACTTGTATGCTATGCACGATGGGTCAGGTCGAGACCGAGGAGCACTTTCTTTGTATGTGTCCCGCCTACTACGAGATCCGCGGGCACTACCATTGCCTTTTTCAGGAGGGACACGGGTTTGGCCCACTCTCACAACTGATCCACTTCCAGGATCAGGTCTATATTGGGCTCCGGTCTGTATTGGGCTCTACCGGATGGAGATGCGGAGACACAAAGAGACACTACTGCGACGGATCAGAGAGCAGCAGGATGCGACCACCACGTCACAGGACACTGAGGTGGATCGAGCGCAGAGGCAGGTCACCGACTTCTATGCATTTCAGTCAGCTATAGGGCACTCGAGAGTAGAGGAGGAGGAGCTAGCTGACATGAGAGATAGATAAGTCAGTAGAGGGAGTTGACACGACACCACTACTGGACGAGGGACACTCGGATCTCACAGGTGACAGGAGACCAGAGCACACACGATTGAGGTTCGACCTATCTCAGCTCTCCTCAGGGGCGACCGACAGAGATGTGGCATTACACTTGACATAGCCCATTGGATCTAGAGATCGAGGAGACCGCGCCCCCCACCACAGCGCTAGACAGCTCGACAAATGCAAATACGTGAGCTCTTTGTGTCACACCAGAGAGCTATCACGTAGCTTGGATACATGGATCCAAATCATGTTCTTGGAGCATTAGCCCTGAGCGCCTGACATGCCTCACTCATGTTACACACTATTTGGCTTTTCTGGTCTGACTTGATATGATGTACTACATTAGTTAGGGGTGTCTCCAACTATTAAGCCTCTGACTAAGACAATTAAAGCTTGTTGTTCCTTCTTTTCTCTTCGTCCAGAGCTTTAGAGATGATCTCTTTCTTGGGGGCTGCTGCACCCTTCTTATCCACATTCTTCCATTCTAGCATATCTGAGAGAGAGAGAGAGAGAGAGAGAGAAAGAAAGAAAGAAAGATGTATTAATGTTCGTGGGAGGCCCTGCGGGCCTATGGGACAAAAGTGCGGAAACAAAGTAAACTCATACAAGCCACAGTGGGCTGGAGCGAAGGGCTCGCTAAGGCCCTCGTTGAGTACTAGAAAACACATAAACTGAAATTGTCAGATGCCAAGATTTGTTTACCAAAATGGGAGTCAACCTATGCGAGACAGCATAGAGGGTTGGTAAAGTTGAGGCCCCAACAAGACCCCTTGTAATGAAACTCCGAACAGCTGTGGACAGGTCTACCCTCAAGGTCATGAGGGCAACCTTGAAGGGGACCAGATTATACTTGGATGATGACCTCACACTGCTGCAGCAGGAGCATCGGAGAGAGGGAATGGTTTGGGTTATGGCAGCAAGAGACACAAGTAAATGGGCTGCCTATAGGGATGGAGAAGTGATTATCAGAGAGAGAGCAGACAGAGGAGAAAGGGAAGGAAGAGAAGGAGAAATAGACAGCACATGATGGTGTCAGACCCACGAGAAGAGAGCACAAGGAGGACTGAAAATGGCAGTTTGGAACTGCAGTTTGGAGGTTTCCTGGAGACAAACACTGATAGGTACATAGTCTTCTATACCGAGACACACAAGAGTCTAGAGAGAGGGCTGCCCACTGTGACAGGATACACATGGGAGTCTGCCCATAGGAGGGAACTGAGGAGGGATAGTGCAGTACAAGGCTCTGGGGGTGTGGCTGTCCTCTTCAAATCAGCTCTCAAGCCACTCCTTTCAATGGTTAGGAAAGAGGAACATGCACGGCACATGTGGATTAGAGTTCAGCTACCAGCGGCACGACAGATCTTCATTGCGGTGTGCTACTTTCCTCTGGACACGTGAGGTTGCCAAAGAGGGGAACAGCCTATGCACGTGAGGTTGCCAAAGAGGGGAACAGCCTGTATGAGAGTATACATGATGATATCACAAAGTTCTCTAGACAAGGTGACACCCTATGCACGTGAGGTTGCCAAAGAGGGGAACAGCCTGTATGAGAGTACACATGATGATATCACAAAGTTCTCTAGACAAGGTGACACCCTCCTCTTTGGTGACTTCAATGCACGCACAGGGGACAACCAGGTGGGACTACTTGACTTTGCTCCGATTCCCTCATAGTACCAGAGTTAGATGCAGCTGAGCTCGGGATAGTGAAGCACTCAGCTCACATTCTGTATTTCCACTACCAAGCCAGCCACAGAGAGAGTCCTTCATGCGCCCACTCGGACCCATGTTCACTTTGACCGGACTCTCAATGCAGTTTATGTAAGTCACTTAGATCGAGAGCTTCCAACCCTACATGGAGCAGAGGTAGATCTTGCTCAGATTTCAGCCACTTTGGCTTTAGTGGTGCACGAGGCTGACATCATATCTTTCCCTATGACTCGACCCACACATGCCCCGGTTGGAAAGATGCCTCAAAACCCCTGGTACGATGATGAATGTAAAGAGATGAGAGCTCACCTCACACGCAAGCAGGCCCTGGGACACCTAACCTCATCTGGGGCGCATCACATCTCACGACAGATGACATGACGTAAGAAGCAGACTTTTCTCACCCGCAGGATTGATGGGGTGGTCGGATCCTTTCGAGGAGAAGACCCAACAATCGGCTAGGGACTCCTATCAGAGGGGAAACGGCCCATCCCCATCATGGACCCAGAGATTTGGCACAGATATGCATGCTCCTTATACGACATCCTAGGTCAGATGCCACCAGATATGTCCTTTATGCCCAGACCCACTACTTGTCACTTGTTCACTGCACAGAACGTGAGGAATGCCCTCGTCCGTTGCATAACCGGAGAGCACCAGGCCATGAGGGGTTACGTACAGAGCACTTCGCACAAGGACAGGAGGTCTTGGCCCTAGTTCTAGCGCAGCTGTTCAACCATGCAATATGCCACGGTTTTCCACCTACTTGGAGCACTACCACCATTGTATCGATACGTAAGGCCGGGGACCCCATGGATACTCGGAACTACCGCATTCTCATGATTGGCCACACTCTGGCTAAGATTTATCGATCGGTACTCGAGAGGGCGATCAGTAGCCATACAGAGGGCCATGGACAGCCGACTCTTGGGCAGGGAGGCTTCTAGAGACAGCACTCCACACTGAACCACATTTTTACCCTAAGAGCCATTATCAAGGAGGCGAAGTGGAGGCGCCCGAAGGTCTACACTTGCTTCGTGGACTTTCGGAAGGCTAGGGCACAGTCCCTCACTCTCACCTGATCAAGCGACTACAGAAGCTGCATCTCCCAGAGGTCATGATCTAGGGAGTGATGAGTTTATTATATGAGTCCTTCAGATGGCGAGTCCGCGCTCCTGGGGGCCTATCAAACTTGGTTGAGAGCACCGTAGGGGTGAAGCAAGACTGCCCCCTCTCACCGACTCTCTTCGGGCTATACATTGATGAGATCGCATGACAGGATACTCGTAAAGCCCAAGAGTGGTCCTAAAAGCCATCTTATGCACATCCTCTGGTCGAATATGGATCTGATGGTACCCGCTCTTCAAATCAATGCAGCTGAAAATGGAAGACTCCTCTAGTGTATCTAGAATATCATCAATCCAAGGAATGGGAAACCTGTTCTTCACCGTGATCTTGTTAAGTGCTCGGTAGTCGCTGCACATCCACCAAGATCCATCCTTCTTCCGCACCAACAGAACGGGAGAACAATATGGGGAAAAACTGGGCCGAATCAGCCCTTTTTGCAACAATTCATTTACCTAGCTCAGTATTTCTTCCCGTTGGGCTGCGCTGACCCTGTACGGGGGTATACTCGGAGGGCTACTACCTGCCATAATGTTGATAGCATGGTCCTCAGCCTCTCGGGTGGGAGTTCCCTTAGTAAAGACTCTGAAAACAATCTTGAAACTGAAACAAGAAATATGTCCGCTCTTTATCCATACTAGAAAGAGGCGGCTGATCATCTTCTCTCTCTTTTTCTTTTGCAAAAATCAAGTACGCATAAATATGCTTTTTCATACTGAAGTAATTGCAGAAGTAGATACAACAGGGATGGACTCTCCCTTGAGTTTTACATCGAGCACATGAGTTTTTCCCTTGTGAGTCAAGGTGACTATTTTATTGAAAGTATCTACAACAGTCCGAAGGCGATAACACCACTGAATGCCCAAAAGTACATCACATCCATTCAGAGGCATGATGTAAAATTCTTCAATATCAACATAGCTCTGGATATGAAGACAAAGCTTCCCAATGATCGGAGTGATGGATGTACTCAGCCCTTTAGCAATCATGTCTGCTTGCGCAAGTGAACCTATCTCCTCGGGGTGTACAATGTATACCTAGCTTACCTACTAACTCAGGAGAAATAAAATTCGCTTTAGCACCTGGGTCGAAGAAAAATAAAGCGGTCATTGCCCCAAGCTCTACAAAGCTCCATGGCATCTTCCTATTTCAACCTTCAACCGAAGAAAGGCTTGTACAAGGCCAGGTTTCAACCTTGTACAAGCCATGTACAAGGCCAACAGATGGCTTTTGTTTCTTGCAAATCGGATCAGCTTTGGGTTCCGCCTTCTGTTCATCTCTATCCTCCGAGGGATGCTGCCTTTTCTTCTTGAGTGGGCATTCATGCACCTGATGGCCTTCCTCTCTGCAATAGAAACATCTATTCTACTCTCTAATGACCTGTATCTCCTCTTCTGTCAACCTGGTAGGCCGTGATAATCTGAGAACACACCGCTTCCCCGCAACCAAAGTAGCTCTCGATGGTCTTCCAAATCTGTCCATACGTTTGAATTCCTCCTTCCTTTTGAACTCTTCTCTCTTTTTGAATTCTTCTCTCACGGATGATCCACGGGAAACCATCTGTACCACATCACATCATTCGGCCAAGTTTGGTGCTTCTCCACTCCAGCTAGATGCAGCCTTTCAGACCATCACATATCTACACCGGGTTAGATCATATGGGGATTGCACATCAGGGAGACAGAGGTTGCCATGGTTGGCTCTCGATTCCTCCATGAGGTTGGCAACAGAGGGAGACGAGCGATGCTGGTATGCAGAAGGGGGGGGCACAAAAAAGTGGGGCATAGGGGGGAGATACAGTATACATGTGCAGGTGGTGATCGTCAGAGACCAATCATAGAGAGGCCGTCAAATGGGAAGGGGCCGTCAAATAGAGAGACCAATCATAGAGAGACCAATCATAGAGGGATCCGAGGGGGAAGGGGGCCAGGGAGGAGTAGGGCCAACCACAGGCCCACCTTGTTGATCTGGCTCGTCAGGGCTCGAGATCCCCTCCTCCTCAACCACTACTACGCTAGCCTCCAGCAGTGGCCCCTGCTGGGGGGGGGGGGGGGGGGTCCAACTAAGGGCTCCTACAGCTACTCCTCCGCGGGTGCCTCTCAAACTACTCTCTCTCTCTCTCTCCCTGCGTCTACCCATTGCCTGCAGCGCTTTCGAGCCAGTTTGCTTGGTTTCTTTTTCTTTTTTACCTAGGTCCAATCCCCTTCTGAAGGTATCACCCAAGGGGTCTGAGACTCCCATTGCTCCTGTCCGGGGGGGTGCTAGGCCTTGGCGTGCTGACTCTGCCTGCTCTGCAGGGAGGGGGAGGAGCCACCGCGAGGGCAGTCTCTAGCTAAATGACCCATCTGCCTACAACGAAGACACTGTCCTGGTAACCCAGAAATCTCCACTCACTGGTGAACTGTACCCGCCTCAAGGGTCTCAAGGAGGATCAACTCTGGGAGGGACTCTGGGCTCTCAACCACCAATCTGGTCCTGGGGACCCCATTGTCTACTACCGTTGATGCTGCTAAATCTGGCGGGGACTCCAGCACCGTGCCTAACACTCTACCAATGGAGCTCTGTATTCCTTTGGGAGCCCGGGAAAGTGAAGCGTAATCGGGAATCGGGGAACATGGTGTGACGTGTCCATGTCCTCCACTGTAAAGCCGTGGTACCAAGGGAAGAGAAACACCAAATGCGGGCCCTCCAGCTCACTATCCTATAGCTATCGTTTGTTTATGAGCTTTGTGGGGTTCCAAACATGGTAAATATATTTTAGTGAACAGAAAGAACATGGATTGCATCTCAATATACGAAATGATATATTCAAAATATTGCAATACACTGCTAATTATAAAAATTAAGGGTAATCTTTCATCAGCTTAAAGGCATGCAGGCCAGTGCAATGTGAATTTGACAGGAAAACATGGAAGACAGGAAAAAAAAAATCCTTCTAAAGATAGAGATGAGCTGCACGATTCAAAAAAACCAAGCTTAACGAGCATGCAGGCTGAATAGTTAATTCTGAATGCATGAGTAGGGTGCGATTCAGATTCTAGAAGAGTTAAAAAACTTCCTTGAGCATTAAAATTCTCATACAATCCAGATTTTCTTAGCAAACAGTACCTGCACTGGATGCAATCCTTGGTGGCGATTCCCAATTCCTTCCACCGTTATCACATGCATACCTTCCACTGAATATACAGGAGTCAAACAAGCATTCACGGAACGATGGCTGCAACACAATACCCATGGATGAAGGCTTTGCAGCATACACTTACGTAACAAATCCACACTCTTGTTCACATTATTTGTCCTTGTCCTCTCATATTTGCGTCCAATACTTTATTCCTAATCATCATTACCATGCTGACCTTGCAGATTTGGTGTGGATGATTTGGGTCAGCTTGTACCATCCAAAAACCATGAGCAGAAAAGCATGACCGATGAAGAGGAAAGAATTCAATACATAAGGATAAACAACTATATTATTCAACTGCCATGACAATGTATTGTCTAATTCCTTCCTCTACTAAACAGCATAAATGCTGAGCATGAGCTTCAACAATATAGGTTGCAACAAAGATGTCAAAGATAAAACGTAAATCGAGAATAAACAATAAATTTTATTACAATAAGTAAGTTCAGCACCTCGTGATGACTAGAGGCCAATCCATTATGCATGTCCAGTATCGGGACCTAGGCTTTCCGAAAGGTCGTGGGAAATGGGGGAGAGGGTACAAAAGCGATTTCTGTTATTTGAGCTTGGAGTCAAAGCATAAACACCATATGCCGTCACGCTAGCTGAGACAAGTTTACTACCACTGGAGGCTGAAGCTCTACTTCAAACTCTCACATATGTACGAAGGGTGCAGCAGCTTGAGTATACTAGGCTACTGTTTTAGCACTTGAGGCAACCAAGGAAAGGGGACGGTATGCAGAAGTTCTTAAAAGGGGCTAGTATATGAAAGATTGAAGAAAGAGAAATCATCTTGACTATGCCATTGGAGGGTCTGTTACATCAACCAGTTGTTGATACTTTGTGGTCAGGGGGGCAGAAGGAAAAATGGAATTTTACAAAAGGGAGATCAACCAGATGCATGTTTACGACAAACAAGAGTATCTGAAAGCACACTTCTCAACACATCATAGCCCAGTTGCGGCTCACTTCTTACCATCTCCAAATTGAACTGGTTTGTTGGAGTGGGATCCCAAGAAACCAGAGGTTATGCCAAATGTGCGGGCTGAATCAAGTGGAAGATGAGGAACATGCCTCACTCCAGTGCATCACATTCCAACAAGTCCAAAAACAACATGGGAACACTGACTTGAGCCTACATGGATCATTGCAACTCCCAATAGGAAGTTTGGGTGACTACTTGGTGGAGATCCACGACTCCCAAAAGACATGGTGTGACAACATAGACAAAATGGTAACATTGAAGTTGGATCAATGTAGCAACAAAAGTATTAGTGCGCATGTAAATGCATTATATGATGTACGAGGGCCTTATGGGGCCTTATGGGCCTGAGGGCCTGAACAAGGTGTGAGACACACATCAATCAATCAATCAATTACGTTTCCTTTCTGTCAAATGTTAGTTGCCCTGATACATAGTCTACAACATAACAGACAAATCCACTATATTTCGTATAGTTTCCAAATATCAACTATCAATTGATGATCTTCCAAATATAGTTTCCAAATATCCCATTCACTGATCCTCCCAATATAAGGCCCAGTCTCCTTTGGAGCCCTCTGCTTTGGCATCACTTTCTCATATCCTCCAACACCAACTTGCCTCTATTGGGAAGGAATTTGATACAAAGGCTATTTTTTTCATGGTTCTTCCCATGCTTCCCAAAGCTTTGTAAAAACACTCAAAATAAACAGAAGACTATGGTTAAAACCATTGCAAAAGACCAAAAAAATAAAGATTTTGACCAAATCAGAGTGGGCCACCGTTGGATCTCAGCCTTGGGCACTTTTGTACTCTATGTAGCCTACAAGAGCTTGAGTCAGAGAAACATTTCATCTTCAAATGCCCCGTTTACTATGAAATCAAGGGGTGATTCTATTGTCTTTCAGAGATAGCTCTGGGGTGTTACCCCAATTTCACTCTTATCCAGATCAGAGATGCCTAGCCGCGTTCATTCATGAAGCAGTTAGGCATAGTGAGCACCTACTCCAACCTCAGAGACATGAGGATAAGACCCAGTTGGACTCATCTCAGAGCACGATCACTGAGTTCTTTCAACTGGATCACATGCATGCCAAGTCTCAGATATGATCGTGACCCAAAGCCCGTCACATGACAGCTCAGACAGAGAGTTGATATTACACTTGGAAACATTCTATCCATGTTCAAAGTGGGAGCCAAACCGATAGGTGTGACAGTCGCCCTCGTCAGACACGGAGCTGTGACCAAGAGAGAGCATAGGATGGCACCCACTCGGGGTCGCCAGCACCTCATATTTGATTTCATGCTATCACTCCCTCACTATTGACGAGGGGAGGAGCCACATTGTCCTATAGCACACTTCATTCTATCTTATGGCGGCAGTGGAGGATGGTTTTTCTGTAGATGATTACTATTATTGTTTGATGTGACTATGTATGATATAGTTTTCTATTTCTGTATGGGTGTGGATGCTCGGTTAGTAGCTCCACCCCTCTCTGGACTTGTATCACGTTTTTTCACGGTCTCATAGACCCATTGGTCTTTCGAAGACTTTAATAAACTCACACCTCCGGGTTACACACAGCTTCATCTACCACATGCGCTCCGGATCTCCCTCGGTCAGTTTAGGGTCTCGTCACACCGATTACGGATCGAGAGCGGACGCGCAGAGGGTATCCCACGAGAGGACCGCCTTTGCCCACTCTGCGACTTGCAGGAGATCGAGTCGGAGGAGCACTTTGCTTTCAGATGTCCTATCTATTATACCATTCGAGGCCGGTACCACTGCCTCTTCCGCGACGGATTCGGCTCCCTCCCCCACATGTTGCAGTTCCCGGATCAGCGATGCCTAGCCGCATTCTTACATGAGATGACTCGCCACCGAGATACCTCTCTCCGAGCACGGCGACACGAGCAGCACACACAGCGTGAGGACACCCAGCGGCCTATCATTGACTTCTTCCAATCACAGGATACCTCTTCTCAGTCTAGCCGACGACGCGGACGTGAGCGAGAGCCAGAGCCACGACAGCTGCGCCAGCGGACAGACTCACACATCCAGGTCCATGACATCTCGTCTCTGCTCTCTGCCCGCCCCACCGGGGTTACCGTTGCCCTCATCCACAGGGCCACCCGCCGCCCCCGACGACCAAGCTCGACTAGGCCGCGTGACATCAGAGGCCAATCATCTATCGCATGGTTTTTTCTGACCTCCCATTTGACGGCCCCTCTATGATTGGTCTCTGACGATCACCACCTGCACATGTATATTGTATCTCCCCCCTCTGCCCCATTTTTGGTGCCCCCCCCTTCTTTTTTGTATCGTCTGGAGGTAGACACGTATTTTTTGTATCAGGACTAGACACACAGTCCTTCATAACCTCTTTTTTGTAGAAACGGTTGGCTGGCCCGTTTTGAGACCACCACCGTTATGCTCATTGTATCAGTTATCTTTAGTCTCATAGACCTTCACGGTCTCCCAAAGACTTTAATAAACTCTCTCTCTCTCTCTCTCTCTCTCTCTCTCTCTCTCTCTCTCTCTCTCTCTCTCTCGTGCCACCCTCATGCTATTTTGCTAGTTTTTTGCTATTTTGTACTAATACAGCATTTTTAGTATTCAGCAAGGGCCTTAGTGAGCCCTTTTCCCCGGCCCACAGTGGTTTGTATGAGTTACTTGATTTCGTACTTTGTCCCATAGTCCAACGAGGCCTCCTGCGGATGTTAATATTTCTTTCTTTCTTTTCTCCATCGGACAGTTTCAGGTATCATCACACCGCCTCCGCATAGAGAGCGGCAGAGCAGATGGATCCCTAGGGAGCATCGCATATGCACATTGTAGGACTGTCAAGAGGTTGAGTTGGAGAGCATTTTATTTTCAAGTGCCCAATGTACTACGAGATCCGCGGTCACTGCTACTATCTCTTCATTGATGGCTTCGGGCTCCTTTCCAGATTCCTTGCCTACCCAGATCAGAGATGCCTAGCGGCCTTCATTCACGAGGGGGTCTGACACAGAGAGTACTTACTCAAGCGACGGGGCTTGGCCACACCACCAGACACCTCTCAGAGCAGGATCACAGAGTTCTTCCCATCGAGTGATATTGATCATCCAGTCTCTAGCCGCAAACCTGACAGAGACCCCAACCCGACGACCGCAACACGACACACGAGGCATCGAGGGGAGACACAGATCACTCTAGGGGTACTCCCGTCATTGTTTAGACCCGGGACATGCCCCACGTAAGTCACGGTGGCTCTGATCTTGCGTCGAGCCTCCTCCAAGAGACCAAGACGCACGGCACCCCTTGACAGACGCCAGCGTCCCATCACCAGCTATGCACCAGCCAGGGCAACATGACATACGGAGGATTCCGCTCCCGCTCTAGTCTTTTTTCTTTTCATTGTGACACCCAGATGTAATTGATTATGTATGATCCGACTTAGGACTCAGCACGGGTGCTGATGCTCGTTTAGTAGCTCCACCCTTACTGTGATTTGTATTCCTTGAAGTTTACTCTTATTCCTTGTGCATGCCTTTAGTGAATGCCATGTTCACACTTTGCCAGAGATATCCGAGGTGATGATGAGATATCCCCATTTGCTGCTCTTTGTCATTCCATCGTTGACTTCTCTAGCCGCAGAGAAGTCCTCCTAGTGGGTGACTTCAAGGCGAGGACAAGGGCACGTCAGGTACCACTTCTTGACTTCAGAGATGATTCTACCCTACTGCCAGCTATTGACCTTGAGGAGGCAAGTATGCTACAGGCTTCGGCTGACAGACGAGGTCCATTCTCATCTTATGGGCAGGCCCTATTAGACCTCGGTAGGATACATGATCTCATTATCTATAATGGTCTTGACAGATGGCTCGCTTCATGTGGTTTCACATGCTTTCCACATGGGGGGGCCTCCAGCGTTGATTATTACATCATGGGATCCCCTACCTTCACATCTCGGATCACTAACTTCACTGTAGCACCTCTCCCCCCAGGGGCTGATCATACATACCTTTTCTTTAGCATCTTCACCCCCCTTCGCACAGCACCTTCCACCCCACTCAGTTCTTACTCCACCTACCACAATATATGCTTTGATCCGGATCACTCACCTTCGTACTCTGGCCGTCTGTACATACTTCTTGCTTATATTGACTTCATACCCCTTTTAGAGGATCGTGCTGCCCTTGTCACCCGCTCACTACACAAGGCTGCCATTCACGCTTCCACCCGCCCACCACCCCCTGGGACCGTACCCTGTAATAGTTGGTACGATGATAAGTGTAAGGCTTTACGCCGTCAGCTCAGATTCAAAACAAAAAACAGTCTTCCGAGCGCACCAGATACGCTACGCAAGTACCGTAGACTAGTACTGAGGAAGAAACTAGACTTCGTTCGTCGGAACAAGAAGGAGCTACTGAACATTTTGTTTAGTAACAACTCTAAGGACTTCTGGCGGAGATTTCTAGAAGGACGGTCCCCTCCACCACCCACTGACACTCAAATCTGGTTTGATTATGCACGCACACTTTATGACATCCCAAATCAGCCAGTCCCTAATCTCTCACACATGCCTCGCCCTATATCCTGCAGTACTGGACTCCGAGGTTAGCAGATTTGCAAAGTGTCGAGGACTTAGAGCAACAAGACAGGCCGGATTCCGGTGTGATCATGCAACCATGGACCACATTCTCATGCTCAGATGTATGATCGAGGAGGCGAGGGCACGGAAGCAGAGGGTTTATTGTTGCTTTGTGGATTTCCGCAAGGCATTTGACATGGTTCCGAAAGCCCGCCTCATACGGCGCCTACTGGACTTGGGTTATAACAAGGAGATCATTTGGACTGTCATGGCACTTTACAAGAGAGTTTCAAGCAGAGTTCGTGCAAGATCTAGATGGACAGACGAGATCATGAGCACCATCGGGGTTAAACAAGGGTGTCCTTTGTCGCCTACCTTGTTTGGTCTCTACATTAACGAGCTTGAGACAGTGATGCAGACACAAGGGGGTGTAGGTTGCTCTCTTGCGGGCACGATGATCCAGATATTGCTCTACACAGATGACATGGCTCTCTTGTCTTCCTCGGCAGAGGGGCTCCAGAAATACCTAGACGCACTACAGTCCTTTTGTGAGTCTCATGATTTGAAGGTCCACCTGGGTAAAACCAAGGTCATGATCTTCAATACATCTCGAGCCATCATGCGTCAGGAGTAGTTCAAATTTAAGGAGTCACCTGTTGAGATAGTTTCGTCATACACTTATCTTGGGGATATCTTTTCCGGACCCAGCTTCACTATGAGACCCATGATGCAGGCACGCTTGAGTAGAGGGTATGCTTCATTGGCCAGACTAGAGAGGCAGTGCTTCCGCTCGCACTTTCAGGATCCACGCACCAAGGGGTTGCTTTTTGACTCCTTCGTTCGCCCAACAGGGATGTACAGCAGCTCTTGTTGGGGGCCATACTTATCGGATACAGAGTGGGCCTGTGTGGAGCGGCTACAGGTTCTCATGTTATCACGGATGATTCGTGGTAAGCCATCCGTTCCTCATCAAATCATTCACGCTGAGTTTGGGTCACCCCCTTTACAGCTAGATGCTGCATTTTAGGTCATCACGTACCTGTACCGAGTTAGGGAATATGGGGATTACACCTCGGGGCATAGCAGGCTACCATGGATAGCTCTATCCTCTTCTATGGCACTTGCAGCAGGAGGGGACCAGAGGTGCTGGTATGCACGTACAGAGAGATGGTTTAAGCGACTGGGGCTTCACATGGATAGACTACCTCCCTTCCAGTACAGCATGGATGCTCCGTTCTCTCGCCTCCTATCACACAAGGTCAACCAGGTTATCCGTGAGGAGATCTACTACAGCTACACACATTTCAGACCTAGTTGGGCTCGAGTGAACTCCCAGTGAAGCTTAGCTTCTACAGAGATCACTTCTTACATATCACAGCGGAGGGTTTCATTGACCCACCAAGATACACGCAGATTCACCTACCCCCCTCGTTGAGGGTCTCTCTTGGGCAGTTCCAGGTCTCTTCACACAAACTTCGCATTGAGAGCGGCAGAGCAGAGCGACTACCCAGGGGAGGCGCATATGCACACTGTGTGACATGCAAGAGGTTGAGACAGAGGAGCATTTCATCTTCAGGTGTCCTGTTTACTATGAGATCCGAGGGCGTTTCCACTGCCTCTTCAGGGATAGCTATGGGATTTTTGCTCGTTTCCTCTCCTACCCAGACCAACAGTGTTTGGCAAGTTTCATTCATGAGGCATTATGATGAAACTATCTCAACAGGTCCAAGCACGGAGACAGGAGCAGACTTATTCCTCGGCTGATCCCTCTCAGAGCTCTATCATGGAGTTCTTTCAACTAGATCACATGGACTCCCACGAGACGAGGCCTCGACATGACCGTGACCCGGAGCCTGTGACCCGACAGCTCAGACAAAGGGTTGACACACAGATCACACTTGGGGACATCCCCTCCTTGTTTTGAGTCGGAGCCCGACCAACGGGGGTCACAGTAGCCCTGGTCAAACACAGATCTACGACCAGGAGACGTGCCAGGACCGCACCTCTGAGTGGCCAACAGCATTCTATTGCCGACTTCATGCCTCCACTGCCTCATTCATCCTGATATCTTGCTGCCGCTGATGATGATGATGCTGAGATTGATATATAGTCGACCATGGACATGACTATGTTGTACTTAGGACTTAGTACTGCCATTCTGCATTTTTGCATTTTGCATTGGTATGGATGCTCGTTTAGTAGCTCCACTACCACAACTTGTTGTATCAGGATTTTCACAGTCTCGTTGACCCATCGGTCTTCCGAAGACTTTAATAAACTTTTTTTCTTTCTCAACCCCCTTTCTCCTCTCCTTGCATTCTCCCTCTCCCTTCTCCATTCCCCTCTCCCCTTCCCCTTCTTTTCTAATGATTCATGATTGCAACGAGCTGGGACTCGCTAGAGTGACACTAGCGCACAACATTTGAACATATTGAGTCTGCATGGAGAGAGTGTTGAAAAGGTCACGTCCCCATCTATAAGCCCCCATATGGTGGACCTGGGTCCTGAGAGAAGGCCACATGGGTAGCACTATGGCTGCCATGGGGGCAAAGATCAAAGAAAGAAAGAAGAACCTGGAGGAGCCATGGTGGCTGCAACAAATGAAGCTCATGGACGGAGAGTTAGCTGTGGAGGTTCAACCTGGAGACTGTGAAAAAACTGATACAATGAGCTGTGGTAGTGGAGCTACTAAACGAGCATCCACACCAATGCAGAATGCAAAAAATGTAAAATGGTAGTACTAAATCCTAAGTACAACATCCTAAGTACAACATAGTCATATCTCGACTGTATATATCAATCAATCTCAGCATCATCGTCGACATCATCATAACCATCATCATCATCATCAGCAGCAGCAAGACATCAGAATGAATGAGGCTGTGGAGGTGGAGGCATGAGGTCAGCAATAGAGTGCTGTCACCCCCCCAAGGGTGCAGTCCTGATATGTCTCCTAGTCGTAGCTCTCCGTCTAACTAGGGCCACTGTGACCCCCGTCGGTCGGGTTCCGCCGACCCTAAACAAGGAGGGGATGTCCCCAAGTATGATCTATGAATCAACCCTCTGTCTAAGTTGTCGGGTCACAGGCTCCGGGTCACGGTCATGTCAAGGTCTCGCCTTGTGGGGGTCTATGTGATCTGGTTGAAAGAACACCGTGATAGAGCTCTGAGAGGTATCAGTCGAGGGAGAAGTCTGCTCCTGCCTCCGTGCTTGGAGTATCCTATCGCGGTGTCTGAGCACCTCATGAATGAAACCAGCCAAACATCGCTGGTCTGGGTAGGAGAGGAAACGGGCCGAAACCCCATAACTATCTCTGAAGAGGCAGTAGAAACGCCCTCGGATCTCATAGTAAACAGGACATCTGAATATGAAATGCTCCTCTGTCTCAACCTCTTGCATGTCACATAGTGTGCATATGCGCCTCTCCCTGGGTAACCGCTCTGCTCTGCCGCTCTCGATGCGAAGTCTATGAGAAAAGACCCGGAACTGTCCAAGAGTGATCCTCAACAAGTGGGGTAGGTGAATCTGTGAGTATCCTGGTGGATCAATGAAACCCTCCGCTGTGATATGTACGAAGTGATCTCTGTAGAAGTCCAACTTCACTGGAAGATCACTCGGGCCCAACCAAGTCCGGAATGTGTGTAGCTGTAGTGGATCCTCACGGATAACCTAGTTGACCTCGTGTGATAGGAAGGGAGAGAAAGGAGCATCCATGCTATAATGGAAAGGAGGTAGTCTGTCCATGTGGAGCCCTAGTCCTGCAAACCATCTCTCTATGCGTGCATACCAACACCTCTGGTCTCCCCCTGCTGCAAGTGCCATAGAAGAGGACAGTGCTAGCCATGGTATCCTGCTACGCCCGGATGTGTAATCCCCATACTCCCTAACTTGGTACAGATACCTGATGACCGGAAATGCAGCATCTAGCTGTAATGGGAGTGACCCAAACTCTGCCTGAATGATCTGGTAAGGGACGGATGGCTTACCACGAATCATCCGTGATAACATGAGAACCTATAGCCGCTCCACCTTGTTCCGACAAGTCTGGCCCCCAGCATGGACTGCCATACATCCCTGCTGGGCAGACCAAGGAGTCAAAAAGCAACCCTTTGGTCCATGGATCCTGAAAGTGAGAGCGGAAGCCCTGCCTCTCTAGTCTAGCCAATGAAGCATATCCTCTGCTCAGGCATGCATGCATCGCGGGTCTCATAGTGAAGATGGTGGGTCCGGAAAAGACGACCCCAAGATAAGTGTATGATGAAACTACCTCAACAAAGGACCCATCAAATGCAAAATGCTCATCGCGCATGACCGCTCGAGATGTATTGAAGAGCATGGGGGAGGGTCCTAAGAAAAGGCCACATGGGCAGCACTATGGCTGCCATGGGGGCAAAGATTAGAGAAATAAAGAAGAAACTGGAGGAGCCATGGTGGCTGCAACAAGCAAAGCTCATGGACGGAGAGTTGGCTATGGAGGTTCAGCCTGGACGTCAGAGGCATGTTTGGGGCAGCACCAGATGGCGAAGATATCCCGGGGTATAGGCGCCTTGGAGGTGAACTGTTTGGCGGGTCTATGGCCAGGTGTACGACCTGCAGCAGGGCCTTGGAGATGGCGCAACAGAGCGGGGCAGATCAGCAGTGGGGTCGGCCACATGGAGGGGCTGGTTGGGCTGGTTGGAGCCAGCCAACCAGGCCTTGTATAGGCAAACAAATGGGGCTGGGACCCTGCCTTGAAAGGAGGGCTAAAGCCCTTGGAGTGTGGGCCAAAGGCCCTAGAAAAGAGAGCCCCACAAGGGGCATTTATAGGCAGACCAGGGCAGGGCCTGGTCGGCCTGTTTGGGTCGGCCATAGGCAGCCTGCCTGGTTGGTTTTTGCAGCAGCCCTTGGGGGCTATAAAAGGAGAGTCTCCAGGCCCTCATTCACCATCACTTGGAGCAGCATTTCAGGCAGCAGCAGGAGCAGCAGACCAGCCACCTGTGGGCCTCTATCCAGGAGAAGACAAGTGGAGTGTAGAGCTGCAGAGTTAGCCCAGAGTGCTGCCAATCAAGGCTGGTGCAAAGACAGCAAGGTGGAAGGGACCTAAAGTCTACAGACACTCGAAGTGGAGCACGCAGGCTCGAGTCTAGAGATATCCGGCAAATAGTAGAAGTACCTTGTGGTAAGATCAAAGGACCACACCATTGGTGGGACTCTGGATCTATCTCTTTTGTATTGTACCCATAGCTTTGGACGGAAATGTATTATTTTGGTGGTTTCTATATCTGGCTGGATTATTGTCTATTGATGAGTCTGCACATCTATGTGATGCACATTAAGTTAAGAAGTTTGTGATTCCACTCCCCACACCACACTGTGTGAGCTCCTGGGCTATTCTATCAGTCTTCCGTTGTGCATACCCTCTGTTGGGTCATTTCTAACAAAGAGTACCTCATCGGCGTATCAGCTAGATCCCCACAACATGTGAGTCACCGCCAGAGACACCACATTTTTGGCACCACTGGTAGGGAGGTGCCAGGTACACTTTTGTCTTATTGTCTCACTCATTATCTTCCCATTGCCCAATGCTAAGTAAAGTAACGAAAAGCTATTGGTTTTGGAGTGTAGGAAAAGTGAAAGGTTAGTGTTGAAGTGTTTTTGAGTGATTTCACATGAAAGGCATTGATGCTGTCAAATCCAATCAAAAGCACCAAAAAATAATGTTGTTTGTGAATTTTGAAATGGTTCGAAGTGACAAAACTGTCACATTTTGGAAACATTCCCAATGTGCTTGTAAACGTGTTGTTGTGTGCCTGTCAGGTGTTTGGGCTGCCATGTCGGCTTGGATATTTCTTCCACGCAGCAGTTTGCTCCCGTGTTGGAGAGCATCAGGAGGAAGCTCCTTTTTTGGAGCTCAGCCAAGCTGGATCTTGCCTCTAGAGTTGTGGTGGTCAACCAGGTCCTCTTGGCCATGTCCTAGTTTGTTTGTTCATGCTGGTGCCGTTCTAGGGACTGCATTACTCAGCTCAGGAGACCGATCAGAAATTTTCTTTGGAGTGGTGGGCTTGATGGCACAGCAGATGCCTTAGCCAGGGTGGCTTGGGCAACCCTCATCCTCCCTACACAAGAAGGGGGTCTCAATATTATTGATCAAGATTTACAGTGCAGAGCTTTACTATGCAAGATGGTGGTGCAGGGACACATGCCAGGGCAGGAACCGTGGAAGACCTTTCTTATTAGCAGCATACAGAGGTGCACACCTTCTTCAGGAGGAGACTGGATGAGCAGTATTAGGTGGATCTTCACCACAACACACCTCATATCACCTTCGTCCCCTCTCATGGTTGCCATTTTGAAAGCATGGGCCAGTTTCAGGAGCACTCTTCGAAGGATTCCTCCTTCCTCTCGTAAAGAGATTGATAGACAACTGATCATGTGGAATGATAGTATTTTAGATGATCATGGCAGACCACTTGGTGCCTCACTCTACATGCAGTGGTCCAGGTGGGAGATGTCAATATCCTAAGTCAGAGTACAGTTCACCATTTATTTGATCATAATTAAAGAGTTTTATATGTGTTAATTATGGTCAAAGAGTTCTTTTAATGGTCAAAGGATTGACTACAATCAAAGATACTTTACTCTAGTCAAGTAAACCTGACTTCGGTCGGGGAGACTTGGTTTATTACGAAGAGGGTTAACTGCGGTTAACCAGAGAACCACAGAGCTGACTAAGGTCAGAGAGTGTTGACTTCGGTCAACAAGACTTGGCATACGCCAAGAGGGTTAACCACGATTAACCAAGATGTGCCAACTTCGGTTGGAGAGTTGTGCCAACTTCAGTTGGAGCGACTTGACTATAATTAAGGCGCCTCGACCCTTGATCAAAGCTCCTTAATTATAATCAAGAGTGTTGACTCCGGTCAACCAAAAAATAAATATATATTTTTATATTTCTTTAGGTGTGCACATGTATTCAGTGGGGACACCCACCGTGACTAGAATTAGTCCACAGTGTGTTATTTGCATTCAAAAGCGCTAACAATTAATGGGTGCCATGGTGGTGCGCTTTAATAAATTGTTGCAGGTACTAGGAAGAGTTATTTTCCTAAGCGCTATGGGAGCCTAACAAGCATCTAGGAGGCGGTTCGCATGACCAAGTGCTTTGAAGACTCCAGAATGGCCCTTAGTGGCATGTAATAGGACTTATACCTAGATGAATCCAGGAACATTCCCAAACTCATCCTCTAAAAACACAACATAGTGCAGTTTCAATCTCATGATAGTCACTCACAAGGTTAAAAACCATAAACTCCATCATGCATAGCAGGGACTAGCTACTATGACATCCCCACTGACGTCATCAGCGCCCAACAGTGGGTGTAGACCATAGTATAAAAATATGCTCTCACACATAAGGCTAGCACTAAAGGAGAAGGCTAATCAAAAGGTAGTCCAAAATCTCTTCATTCAAGCTACAACTGCTTGTGAAGTCTAAACATTTTCATTTTAGTCTCTCCCCAACGAGCATCTAAATCTAAATCTAGCTGATAGGGCAACGCACCATTTAAGATAGAAAGAATTATCACAATACCAGCAGGCCGCAACTTGGATTTAGGACTTAGTCTAGATTTTAGACAAGTGGCATGCTGCCAATTTGAAATGAGCTTGAAGCTCTTGTAATGATTCATTCACGTTGGATTATGTATCAGACAGCTCTACACTGAACTCTTGTAATAGATTCTCTCTTCAAGAAATAAAATACCTTCCGAGGGGTCCAGCCCGACATGTTGTCCTGGGCCCTAGTGTCTCTGTTGAGATAGGGAGAGAGAGAGAGAGCAAATGAGAGTGTCTCTGCTGTCTTTTACGAGAGCTAGTATTGCATTGGTATCAGAGCAGGATTAAAGGCTTTTTCAAGCTTTTGACGATCCAAGCAGTAGCTTAGGCAAGGATGTGCAAGAAGAAGGATTCATGCCATCGCTGAAAATTCATCGTTATATGAAAGCAAGTGCTAGACGGACGCGTGATGGAAAGCAAGGTGTGACAAGGCACCGGAAGACGTGAGAATTCTGTCAAGTGCAAAAACTTCCGATTGGTGCTCAGTGCTAGAGGCTGTACATAAGATTGGCGACGGGAGAGTAAGGAGGGTGATACGAGAGTCGAGCGCTGATGGAGCGTTTCGTTGATAGACAATTGACGTGGTCTTAGGGAGAAGGCCGTGTGGTAACCCAACTTCCAAGGCTTGGTCGTGGTGAAAAATGTCTAATGGATCCCTTCCGTCTGAGCGCAGTGCCCGCCAATCCCATAGCCTAAGCAACCTGCTGAACTGCGTAAGCAATCCAAAAGCGTGCGGGCGATTTCCGGTTGCGTGTTCACCTGTGTGTGCATTTCGTTTGGCGATGACCTCAGCGCTGAGTGCTTGCGGATGCTTGGGATGGTTAGGTTCACGCAGAAGGCCCGGCGACGACAGATGGTCTCCAGAAGGCGCGATGTACGACGTCGACCAGCCAAGCTAAGGTTTGAAACCTTAGGCTTACATGGCAGCCGGGAGGATCTTTGCTGATGTGGCCAGGGTGTTCAGCCAGGGTGTACACGTGGCACGCAGGTAAGCAGGCATGATGACGTGGCGCTGACACGTGCGAGCCGACGTGGCAATGTACAGTTCTGGTGATGGCAGTACACGTGGCATGCTGACATGGCACAAGCATTTGCAGAGAGCAGACACATGGCAGCCAGCCTGGCAGGCCAGTGGTTAAGTTAACCCTGGTACAGTTAATCCTGGTTGGTTGACCCGTGGTTAGTGAAACCCTGGTTAAGTTAACTACAGCTAGTAAATTCTGGTTAGTTGAACCAGTACCCAGTTAGTGTAGTTGCAGACTAACCAGACTAGAGCCAGTTAGTCTGGTTAGAGTAACCAGTCAGTTATTTCATCTGGTTACTGTTCTCCACAAAAAAAAAAAGACAGTTGCAGAGACTGTTTCTGCTGGCAGATTTCACCTATCTGTCAGACTTTTACTCTCAGAAAAGCAGCAGAAAAGCAGAGAAATCAGAGATTTGCAGAAAAAGAGTATGCATGCCTTTCAGCAGTGAAAAGAGGGAAAAACAGATGCTTTTTGAAGCCATCTGCAGCAGCCAGAAAAGGGGCAATATAGTTGTTGATGCTTTGGCAACTGTGTGGGTATATGCCTTGAATTGACAGCCAATACTGGCATAGATTGTGAATGCAAGACACCTCTTGTTGAGGTAAATTTGTCTCTTTGAAAAGCAAAGGCAGCGTGCATCAGTTGCATACACAGTGTGTGTGTGAGAAATTTGCAGATCTCAGACGAGTTGTAAGAAAATGGCTCAATCACCTATCCAGTGGGATTCACAAGATAGGGATGCGCATCCAAATCAGAGAAGTGCAACAAACTCAGCAAGAATTTGAGCAGATGGTACGCACTCGTATACAAGAGATGGAAAATCTCAGAAAAGATCCAAGGGCTCAGCATTTGTTTCAAGCAGAAGCTATGCCTAATGTAGTATATGACGTGCCAATGCCAGAGGCACACTCTCGTGTACAGCCAGAGAAAGAGAGATCTCATAGGGGACGGTCTCATAGCAGGAAGAGATCGAGGCATCATCACCGATCTCCCAGTCCTTCACCGTCTACCTCGAGTTCGACTTCTGTATCTTCTTCTTTATCAGATAAACCATCAAGGAAAAGAAGGAAACACAAGAAGTCTAGGAAGAGAAAGTCTTCCAAAGAGACCAAGGAATTCAAAGAGGGAGGTAAATCTGTCAAGTTTATGACCTACAATGGACAGTATGGTCATACAAACAAAGCATTGCAGTTCATCAGGTAGTTTGATGCTGCATTCGGTACAGAAAAGTTTTCAGAATCCTCCAAGTTAAGAATGGTCAGTTTGCACTTGACAGCGACAGCTAGTGCATGGTGGAGTGCACAGACCACAGATGGGTCAGCCCCAAAGAAGTGGAAGGACTTCAAGAAAGCCTTCTACCAGCAGTTTATGCCTAAACAGTTTAGAGACCATGTTCTTCAAGATTGGGACAGTTTGCATATGGATGCAGGAGATACAGTGGATGTGTACAATCAAAAGTTTTGGGATGCTTATTTGCAGGTTGCACCTTTCAAAAAGATCTTTAAAGAAACCCAAATGAGAAAGTACAGAGCAGGTCTCAGTCCAAGAATCCAGGCAGTAGTGAATGCTTTGGGGGCAAAGAACATTCAAGACCTTATGCATCCAGCTTCAATAGCTAGTCTTGTGCCGTTACAAGATCCATCCACGGTACTATCCTTGCATGCAGGGCATGCCGAAAGAAAGAAAACTGATTTTTCAAAATCAAAAAAGAAAGAGTATCCCAAGGTTGAAAAGAAAGGGTTTCAGCCTCAGAAGCCGAGGGGTACTCAATTTTCAAAGACTTATAAAGGCAAATCTCCATTCACCCCTGAACAGATAGCTGAATTCCGTAGAGATGGGAAATGCTTCAAGTGCGGCAAAGAGGGGCATGTGGCTGCCCAGTGCCCAGAAAAGCCTTCAACTTCGAAGGGAAAAGAGGCAGAGAAGCCACGAGGACCGCAAAAGCCAATGGCAGGAGGAATTCCTGACATACTGGGTCATGTTGCAAACCCAGAAGAACGAGAATTGCTGCTATCATGGGGCAAAGTCAGAGACCAGCAAGCGCTAATTTTATTTGATCCAGGGGCTAGTGATAATTTCATATCAGAGGACTTAGCCTTGAGGCTGGGAATAAAGACGGAGGAGTTGGGCAGGGCTTTGGATGCCGATCAGATGTTCTGTGGAAATCCTGTGCCAGTCACTCCCTTGATAGGGAAGCTCCGTCTTCATGTACAGAGTTATGTGGATCAGGGAGACTTCTTCATTTCTCCATTGAAACATCATGATGTAGTCTTGGGAATGCCTTGGTTTCATCGCAAGGCAATGAAGTTGACTCTTCCTGAAAGAGTGCTAGAGTTTGTGCATAGGGGGAAAAACCAGCGTTTAGTTGCCAGGAATAAAGGGAAGACTATCCCCATTGTATCTGATGTTACATGTGGTAAAGCAATAAAGTCTGCAATTTCCGCGTACATGGTTTTTGTAAAAGAAAAAGAGAATGATATGCATGCTGAAATGAATGATGCAGACAAAGATAAGTTTTAGTTTCTTGTAAACTTTAAAGATTTCTTTCTTAATGCTTTGCCAAGGGAGTTACCCCCAGAGAGACCAGAAGATCATCAGATAGAGTTAATGCCTGGTAGTGAACCACCAAACAGACCATCTTATAGAGTCAGTGCGACTCAGAGAGAGGAGATTATGGCTCAGGTATAGGACTTGCTGTCCAAAGGGTTGATTCAGCCCAGCTCGTCTCCTTTTTGTTCCCCTGTACTGCTAGTACAGAAGAAAGATGGTTCATTCCGTATGTGCGTCGATTACCGCGCACTGAACAAAATGACCATCAAGAATAGATTCCCTATTCCGCGCATTGATGATGTGCTGGATCAGTTAAATGGAGCTTCAGTTTTCAGCAGGGTAGACTTAAAGAGTGGCTATCACCAAGTGAGGATACAACCTCAGGATGTGCACAAGACAGCATTCCGCACTACATTCGGGTTGTATGAATACTTAGTGATGCCTTTTGGGTTGACAAATGCTCCAACCACATTCAATAGAATGATGGATCGCATCTTCCGAAAGTACAGGCATTTCACGGGTACTTTCTTTGATGATATCCTAGTCTTTTCAAAGACAGAAGAAGAGCACAAGGAGCATCTTGCTATAGTGTTTCAAGAGCTGAGAAATCATCAGCTCTATGCAAACAGCAAGAAAAGTGAATAATTCTTGGAAGAAATCCATTATCTGGGGCATATAATATCCAAGAATGGGATACAGATGGATCCGGCAAAGATCCGTGCCATTCAGGAATGGCCAGAGTTGAAAACTGTGCATGAAGTTCGAAGTTTCCTAGGCCTGTGTTCTTACTACAGAAGGTTTATCAGGCATTTTGCTGATATCGCAGCTCCATTACATGACCTTACTAAGAAAAATGCAGCCTTCACATGGGGAATATCACAGAAGAAAGCATTCAATACACTCAAGGAGAAGTTGACTACAGAACCTATTCTTGTAGTCCCGGATCTTTATCAACCTTTTGATGTTGATTGCGATGCTTGTGGAGAGTGTGTTGGGGCTGCATTACATCAGAATGGACATGTAGTAGCCTACGAGAGCCGAAGATTGCGTGATGCTGAAAGATATCTGGGAATCTATGAGAAAGAGTTATTGGCTGTAATTCATGCCATCCATACATGGAAGCACTATCTTTTGGGTGCAGATTTTACTGTTAAAACAGATCACCAAAGTCTGAGATACTTTTTGACTCAGACCAAGCTTTCCGAGAAGCATATGAAATGGGCAAACATGCTGTCAATGTATCATTTTCTTCTTTTTTTTTTTTTTTTTGCAAAAAGAGACTTCTATTAAGTATTAAAGAAAAACCGTTAGAGCAAGCTCCATACGGGATACATCATGCAATGCACGAAAAGCTCAAGAGCCAAAAAGAAAGGATTGAGGCTGATAGTGCCATCTCAATTCGGTAGAAACCTCCGAGAAAAAGGGAGAACCTCTCCAAACTCGAAGAAATATAGTCCTTCTAGAAGAGGCTGCCCGTGAAGGGCCCTGCATGCTCGCCCATATGGCTATCAAAGTGTGAACCGTGTCAGACCAAATACTCGTAAACACCTGTAATGGGTGTATCTGGGTGCCATCCAAGGCCTCAGTACATCTGGCTCTCCAAATGTGCCAAGAGGAAATGCTAGCCAAAATCTCCCAAGAGGTGTCCACTGAAACATGAGAAGCTCTGAAGGGAGTAAGTGGTACATCCTGTAGAAAGTAGGGCTCTATCACCTGCCGGCGGACCGAGAGTGCCCAAGAAGAAGGCTCACCCTCATAAAACACCTGGGGCCCGGTAAGAGATAACCATGCGACCGAGCCCCAAGTCATGAAGAAAGGGGAAGTGTGAAAGATGCTGAGTATCCGAGCAACCCCTTTCCAAACAGTCCTCGCCTGACTGCAGTCCCAAAGGCAATGTGAAACCGGCCTCTAATCACTCAGAGGACAGTGGAACTAAACCTTTAATCACTTCAGCACTTATTTACAGCTCACAAAGCATATATCACAACCATTAACCATTGCATGATCACCATTTGGCATTTACCCATTTGTTCACAAACAAAACCACTGAAAAAGGGATGGAGGCTAGAATGCCCCTGCTCAACAGACATAGACAAGTGCACCCGATTGGCCCCAAACACCGTGGCGCCCCTTTCCGTATTTCTTTATATTTCACAGTGAAATGATTACAAGTTGCATCTGGGAGACCTTCCCTGCAACTGAGCACGCAGCCCCAATTCACTAAGCCTTCGCAAGGCTTTCAAGCATAGAACACCATCACATAAGTGCACTTAACCCATAGGCTCAACCCAAAGGCATTCTCTTTTCCGAGTGCAATTCCATTGGCTGTCCAGATGCAATCACACGATGCAATCACACTGCACCCCAGCTGCACTCTCTTTGAGTGGTTTCCAGATGGCATTCACAAAGCTTTTCAAAGCTCCAAAATAAAATCAGCAAAGTACCCAACCAAAGAATGACTCATGTAGCTCTGCCTGGGCACCTGCGAGCCAAGAAAGAGGCGGCACACGAGGCCAACCAATAGCTTATGGCAAAAAGAAATTGCAGTAGCAAAATCACAACTCACCAAGCCCTGAAAACTCGAACCAAGTCCTCAATCGCCAAGGGGACATAGTAGCCAATGCCCAATTGCATTCTCAGCCAAAGAGGAGTGCAAAGGCATGAAGAAAGAGCATTTACAAGAGCCGACCAGCAAGAATTCCACTGAAAAATGCGAAAAGAAGCACTTCTGTCGCGAAGAAGTGGGAGTTCTTGGGCTCAAAAGAAGCGTGCTTCAGAGAGGAATGCATTGAGAAGGTTTTGGAGAAGTTTCATCGCCGGAAAGTGTTACGCTCTAGCCGAGGTAGCATGACCTCGGAAGAATCAGTCGACATTTCCCTTATAGGATCTATCTTTGTAATATGTGTGTTTGCGCTTTATGTAAATGATCGGGAGGGATTAATGTCAAGGTCCTAGGTGAGGGCTGATAGCACCAGACTAGATAGATCTGAGACCAAGGGCCTAGTGCAAAGATTGTGCCTAGGGGCAAGGAATTAAATGCATCCCAAGAGAGGGGTGAAATGTTGCATTAGGAAGGCCCTATATGGACCAAAGGGTTACCCAGTTAGAGCTTCGGATTCAGGACTATGCTGAGAAGCTTGATTTTGAAATAACCAAGCTTGCTCATGCGGATATAGCCCTGGGAATGGCGTGGCATTCTAGGAAGAATCCAGCCATTGATTGGAAAAAGCACGTATATCAATTCAAGATGAATGATGTGCTTTATGTCTTGCGAGGTGAAAGAGATATACCTCAGGGACCGTTGGTTTCCGTGATGGAAATCAGAAAAGCTCAAGTAGAGTTTTTGTACCTTTGCACAGCATCGGTAGAGTCGATGGATGATTCTTCGACTAGCAATGATGTTACGCAAAGTGGTGAGATGGCCAAGCTGGCTAACCTTATAACAGAGGAGTTCTCTGAATGTTTTAGGGATGAACTACCTTATGGGTTACCTCCAGAGCGGAAAGTTCAGCATAAGATTGAACTGATCCCGGGGGCAGAACCTGTAAATAGACCTCCCTATAGAATGAGTTTTACTGAAGAAGCGGAGGTGCGTAGGCAACTGGAAGAATACCTCAAGTTGGGGCAGATTCAACCAAGTTTCTCACCTTTTGCTTCGCCAGTGATATTAAAGAGGAAAAAGGATGATACGTTTCGCCTCTGTATAGATTACAGAGCATTGAATAATATCACTGTTAAGCACAGGTATCCGATGGCTCGGATTGATGATTTGCTAGATGCATTACATGGAGCCGTGATTTTCAGCAAGATAGATCTTAAGTGCGGCTATCATCAGATCCGGATTAGAGCCGAGGATGTGCATAAAACCGCTTTTAGGAGCAGGTTTGGTCATTATGAGTTTTTGGTAATGCCCTTCGGACTTACCAATGCTCCAGCGACCTTCGTCATGCTTATGAACGATTTACTACGTTTGTATATCGGAAAGTTCATAGTACATTTTATTGACGACATTTTGATATTCAGTAAAAGTCTTACTGAACATCGTGAACACTTAAGGATAGTGTTCAGTAGTTTGAGGAAAGCCAGTCTTTATGTGAATAAAAAGAAAACTATACTGTGTATGGTTAGGCTTGAGTATCTAGGGTTCATAATTACTCCACAGGGGGTAGAAATGGATCCGAAGAAAGTGGTTGCGATACTGACTTGGCCAATCCCTCAGAGTCTGACCGCGTTGCGATCATTCTTGGGATTTGTCCAGTTTTATATAAGGCATATCAAAGGATATTCCGGAATAGTATCGCCATTGACTGATCTGACCTCAGATAAAGTACCTTTTATTTGGGGGCAGAATCAACAAGAAAGTTTTAACACCATAAAACAAGCTGTGGTCTCAGGACCGGTGTTAAAGATAGTTGATCCCCAGAAACCGTTATTCCTAGAAACCGATGCGAGTGGCATTGCGGTAGGAGCAGTTCTCCTTCAAGAGGGAAGGCCAGTAGCCTTCGAAAGCAAGAAGCTTTCTCCCTCTCAAAGGAATTGGCCAACTCATGAATTGGAGTTGTATGCTGTTATCCATGCTTTGAAAACATGGAGGCATTATCTGTATGGTTCAGAGTTTTATGTGGATGTGGATCATGATACTCTGAAACATTTCTGTAAACAGCCTGACTTGAGGGGCCGCCAAGCTAGGTGGGCAGAGCTCATGCAGGAGTTTAATCTAACGATTCGGTACCGAAGAGGAAAAGACAATAAGGTAGCTGATGCGTTGTCTCGCATTATGCACAACCTGAGTTTCACGGTATTAGAGAGTGCTCTAATGACCGAGATCAGAGAAACTCAAAAAGTGGACGAGTTTGTCCAGAGCTTATGGCCTAAGGCTCATGTGTTAAAACCCGGGGAAAATGAAAAGGATGACCTGGCATCCAGAAAAGGCCAAACTTATGCAAGATATACCATAAGGGATGGTATGCTAGTTAGAAATGGCAAGGTTGTAGTACCTGGTCAGAATGATCTCAGGCAGAGAGTCATTCGACAATGCCATGATAGCCCGTGTGCGGGACATCCAGGAGTCGAGAAGACATATGATCTCGTGAAGCGAGATTTCTTTTGGCCAAAGATGAAAAAGCATATTCATGAATATGTGACACGGTGTTTCTCGTGTCAGGTAAGTAAGGCCGAGCGGGTGAAGCCACCTGGACTTTTACAGCCCTTGGAAATACCACTAAGCAAGTGGGAGAGCATTTCCATGGATTTTATTGTAGGGCTACCTGTAACGCAAGGAGGGTATAATTCTATCCTTGTGGTGGTTGATCGTCTAACCAAGATGGCTCACTTCATTCCGACTAGAGAGTCTGTTAGTGCCCCGCAAGTAGCGGATTTGTTTATTAGACATATATTTCGTCTGCATGGATTGCCTAGATCCATAGTGTCAGACAGAGATGTCAGGTTTACCGGTCACTTTTGGACAGCGGTATTTGAGACACTAAGGACTGAGTTGGGAATGAGTAGTGGGGATCATCCTGAGACGGATGGTCAGACGGAGAGAGTCAACCAGACTTTAGAGGATATGCTGAGGGCATATGTGTCGCTGAGGCAACATACATGGGACAAGTGGTTGCCATTGTTGGAGTTTGCCTACAATGATAGGAAACATTCATCTACTGGGTTCAGTCCGTTTGAACTGAACTATGGTTATAGACCAGCTAATCCAACTATAGTTGGAGTACCTCAGAAAGTGCCTAGTGCCGCGAACTTTGTAGTTCAGATGCGGGAGATGCTAGCACTTGCGAGAGCTAACATCCGCCAGGCTATGGATAGAGCCAAGGTGTATGCGGATGAAAATCGGTCTATAAGAGTATTTGAAGAAGGAGAAAAAGTTTTTCTCAGAATTCCTTCGCACTCGAAGTCGTTGGCTTCAGGAGAGTGTGCTAAGTTATCACCTCGATACTGTGGGCCATGGTTAATTCTAAAGAGAATAGGCAGTGTAGCCTATAAGTTAGAATTGCCACAGGGGTGTAAGGTGCACCCGGTTTTTCATGTTTCACGTTTAAAGAAATTTTTACATACTAGTGACTCACTAATCGAAGGTGTGGTTTTGTTGCAGGAGATAGAGGATATTGCAAGGCGCAAACCAACAAGAATCCTGGACCGAGGAACAATGCAAATACGAAATCGGAAGATACCCACGGTGTTGGTTGCATGGCATGGTCAGCCTCTATCCGAAGCTACTTGGGAATCCGTATATCAGTTGCGGAGAGTGTTCCCAGACTTTATCATCGAGGACGCTGATGTCTGAAGAGGGAAGGAATGTTACGCTCTAGCCGAGGTAGCATGACCTCGGAAGAATCAGTCGACATTTCCCTTATAGGATCTATCTTTGTAATATGTGTGTTTGCGCTTTATGTAAATGATCGGGAGGGATTAATGTCAAGGTCCTAGGTGAGGGCTGATAGCACCAGACTAGATAGATCTGAGACCAAGGGCCTAGTGCAAAGATTGTGCCTAGGGGCAAGGAATTAAATGCATCCCAAGAGAGGGGTGAAATGTTGCATTAGGAAGGCCCTATATGGATGACATGTGGCATCTAGATCTATCTAGGGATATGGGGTCTGTCAAGCCTAGTGAGAGAAGATAAGGATGTGGATTTTTACGTAATTTTTGTACAGCTCCGTCTCTCTCTTGCTTAGCAGTCTTGGCAGAGTTGGTTGGGAGGAATAGTAAGGTGCTACTCCCGTGATTAGGCAGTGAGAACAGAGGGAGAGATGAAATGGTGTGACAGAAAGTCCTCCAAAACTGAGAAAAACCAGTCAACCAGCGCGTCAGACCACTCGAAATTCAACAGAAAGCTGTAGCTTTGCAAGAGGAGAGGCCCAGGAGGCGGTAGAAGAAAAAAGGTCCAGAAAAAGCCACTTTTGCAAATTCGACCAGCAAAAGAAGTGCTCAGCTCTGCCCGTTCTACCAAACGCACGGAGGGAAAAGCATATCACTACGAAGGGGAGGCAGAGGGGAAGCCATCGGGCAAACGGAAGTCGAGGAATCCAAACGGGTGAGGAGTTATGAAGAAAAACGGAATTCAGCTGAAGGAGGCTGAAAAACCAGTCCAAAATCTCAACAAAGGGAGAAGATGAGAGAGAAAACCACACATGTGAAGTTTAGAAGGCCCAGGAAGGTCCAGGAATGGCAAAGGAGCATGTAGAAGGCACTAGAGCCACCTGGAACTCTAGGGGGGCCACTGAAGGTACATGGCCCTCTAGGGGGCCCATTAAAAATGCCACGTCATCATTTCCCAACAACCACTCTTTTAATTCCTTGGAATGCCTTTGGGCCTAGGGATTAATTACGCTTATGTGCTAGGCACCATGCCGCGTTTAATTACACATTATTAAGCCCACGCTTGGACTTTTAAAACCAAAGTTGTCACGATCTTGTAGTACATTAAAGTACTTAGAATTTCACGCCCCCGTGACATACCCCTCTCTTGAAACAGCAAACCACAGTTTGCTGCCCCAAAACACAGGAGCGAGCATGAAATATAGCATAAAAGAGTATACAAGAAAGCCGCAGCTATAGTATACAGAGACAGTGAAAATATGGCTAGGAGAGGCATGCATCCATCCATATATACTGCTCAAAATCTATGTGATCCTCGGCGATCAATAGTCAAGATGCATCAATATCATGAAGTCTCACAGCAGAAATACTGTCAGCTCAGTATCTCGGATGAAACATATAGTGTCATCAAGCGACCTCATGAAATCACAGTGAGCCCGTCTGTACTGAGGGAGTGGAGGTGCTACCCCCCTCTCGAACATCAGGTAATGCTCCAGACGCTCGCTCTGCTGAACTACCTGTAGGAGCCCGGACCGCAGTCGGCTCTAATTGGAAAGCATCAAGGTAAAGCTGCAATATCCCAGGTGAATCTGCCAGTTCACCTTCCTCCATCCATTTCGCATCAAGTGATGGGTAATTTTGAAATTTTACCAAGTAGCGACGGATAACTTTACCCTTGAGCTTTCTATCTCTGTGTGCCAGAATTTGCTCTGGGACCAGAAGTTCATCCTGTTCTTCCACTTCAGGCTGCACCTCATCAGGTACATCCTCGGGAATATCTCCATGATATTGCTTTAATAAACTCACATGAAAGGCATTATGTATCTTCCAATGCGGAGGCAACTTCAGCCTGTAAGCTACCTCGTTTATCTTTTCAGAAACCTGGAAAGGACCATAGTAACGCATGTTCAGCTTTGTGTACAACCTTTCCTTGCCTTTCTTATTTTTCAGCCTTGCCTTCTGAAAACGCAGCAAAACCCAATCACCTTCTGTGAATACCAATTCCCTGCGGTGCTTATCTGCTGCTCTTTTCTGCTTGTCTTGACTTCTTTGCAAGGCATATTTGATCTTCTTGTAAGCCTCTTCAAGGCTTTCCACAAAACGATCAGCTTCGAAGATTTTCTCTTTTGTATGCAAAATGGGAGGTATCTTCCTGGCACCTTCCACTATTTCAAAAGGTGCTTTACCTATGGATGTGTGCACCGTATTATTGTAAGCATATTCCAGCAAAGGCAAATAATGCTCCCATTTGCTTTTGTGGTCTGAGACATAGCATTTAAACATATCCAAGATGGTAGAGTTTTCCTGCTCCGATTGTCCATCAGACTGAGGGTGAAAAGATGACGAAAAATTCAGCGAAGTGCCCATATTTTCAAACAGTCCTCTCCAAAAGAGGCTGGTCATCCTCGGATCTCTATCACTGATTATGGATTCAAGCATCCCATGATACTTGAAGACATGCTGCAAAAACAATTTGGCCATTTGATCTGCTGTAATTTTCTTTCTTACTGGCACAAAGTGGGCTTGTTTGCTAAACCTGCAAATTATTGTCCACAATCCATCATGTCTAGTAGGAGTACGTGGAAGATCAAACACAAAATCCATAGCTATGCTTTGCCATGGTCTATCCGGAATTGGCAAAGGGTGTAACAACCCAGGTGCCTTCTGCCTCTCAAACTTTACTTTCTGACAAACCATGCATGTTCTCACATATTCTTCCACATCTTTCCTCAAAGATGGCCAATAAAAGTATTGCTCCACTGCTGTAATTGTTGTTGTAATTCCCCTATGTCCTGCATATGGAGGAGCATGACTTTCCATTATGACTTTCTGTCGCATTTGATCAGTGACACAGAGTCGTCCATGCATCAAAATGAAACCCTCTTTCAACATATAGTGATCATGCCTTTGACCATCAGAAAGCTGTTCATAAATAGTTGAAAAATCAGCATCATTAACATACTGATCTTTCATCACATCTAACACATTGTTATAAGCAATGCTCACTGCTGAAACACTGGGTTTCTTGGAGACTGCTTCAGGCTGTGGTTTCCTGGAAAGTGCATCAGCCACGACATTTTTGTTACCCGGCACATGTACAATTTGAAAATGAAACATTGAGAGGAAGTTAGCCCATCTCATGTGCTTTTCAGATAATTTTCTCTGCGTGAGAAAATATCTAAGTGACTGATGATCAGTTTGCACATAAAAATCAGCTCCAAGAAGGTAATGTTTCCATGTGGTCAAAGCATGTATCACTGCTAACATTTCCTTCTCGTATGTCTGCAAGTACAATTCAGCATCTTTGAGAACTCTACTCTCATATGCAACCACTCTGCCATCCTGCATCAAAGTGCCTCCTATGCTGTTCCCACATGCGTCACAAGTTACAGCGAAGGGTTTTGCAAGATCTGGCAAGATAATAACGGGTTCAGAACACAATTTTTGCTTCAGCTCTTCAAAAGCTGCATTTTCCTTTGGTCCCCACCGAAACGGTACAGCTTTCTTTTGTAAAGCATGCAAGGGAGAAGCAATTTCTGCAAAGTACTTTATAAACCTCCGATAGTATGAACACAACCCAAGAAAGCTTCTGACTTCATGCAGATTTTTCAAAATTGGCCAACTCCTTATGGCCTCAACTTTTGCAGGATCCATCTTGACTCCATCCTTTGACACTATATGACCGAGAAAATGAATCTCATGCATAAAGAACTCACTTTTCTTGGTGTTTATTAATAGCTTGTGTCTTTTCAACTCTTGAAACACAATAGTGAGGTGTTTCCTGTGCTCCTGCTCATTTTTAGAGAACACAATGATGTCATCGAAGAAAGTGCCCACAAACTTTCTGTGTGCTCTAAAAATTCTGTCCATCATTCTATTGAAAGTGGCAGGTGCATTAGTCAAACCAAAAGGCATCACAAGGAACTCATATAAGCCAAATGAAGTGCGGAAGGCAGTCTTGTAGACATCTTCAGGCCGTATCCTTATCTGATGGTATCCACTTTTAAGGTCAATACGACTGAACATTGAGGAACCTTCCAACCGATCCAATATATCATCAATGCGTGGAATTGGAAAATGGTTCTTAATTGTGACTTTATTCAAAGCCCTATAATCAATACACATTCTCCAACTGCCATCCTTCTTTTGCACAAGCAACACAGGGGAACAGTAAGGAGAATTACTTGGCTGTATTAATTCCTTTTCCAAGAGTTCCTTCACTTGTGACATTATCTCTTCCTGTAGTGCCTTACTGACACGATAGGGAGGTATATTAGGCAGTAAGCTTCCTGGAATTATATCAATTTGATGATCCTCGGGCCTCTTGGGAGGTAATTCTTGAGGAAGTGCATCTGAGAAACAATCTTGAAAATCTGAAATAAAAGCAGCCCTTTCTCTATCTAAAGCAGAAAGAGTAGAGCCTTCTTGAACTGGTTGGCTGTCCTCTTTGACAAAAATCAAGTACGCTGAAATATGACGCTTTATTACATTGGAAATACAAGAAGCTGAAACTATAGGGATGGACTCCCCTTTCAACTTTACATCAAGTACATGATTTTTGCCTCTATGAGTTAAAGAAATCTTCTTGTTTCTCATCTGCACATCAGCCCCCACCCTGTACATCCAAGGCATCCCAAGCAAAGCATCACACTCTGGCAAAGGCATAATGTAGAAGTCCTCTGCATCCTGATATCCCTGGATATGCATCCTCAACTTGCCAATGATAGGAGTGACAGGTGTGTTGAGTTCAGGGTTGGCCATATCACACATGCCGGATGGCCCCATTTCCTCAGGCTCGATGCCAAGCCTTCCTGCCATATCAGGAGTTATGAAATTTGCCTTTGCCCCAGAATCAAAGAAAAACAAACAATTCTGATTTCTGATTTTTCCCCATGCTCTGCACATCTCAGTCTTTTTCATTTCCTCTTCATCATGTGCATGTGGCAAACTCCCAATCACATCTGGAAGAAGTCCTGCAGAAGGTTTAGGCTTTTTGCCCTTCCGATCAGCCTGTTTATCACCATTCTTATCATCATCTGACCTGTCTCTTTTCTTGAATGGGCAATCATAAGAGCGGTGTCCCTCTCCTTTGCATATAAAACATTTGTTTTGCTCCATGAGTGACTTTTTCTCTTCATCAGATAACTTGGTACGGGGCTGTTTATTAGGCTGTCCACGCCTTTGACCAGCTTTGAATTGGGCTTTTCCTCCCTTTTGAAACGGTCGTTTGCCATAATTTTTATTTTCAGATTTGATGTCCTTATCCTGGTGTTTGGCAGCCCGTTTGTTGTCTTCTTTCTTGCTGTCCATAAAGCCCAAATTCTTCTCCTGCATCCATGCATATGCTGTCCTTGCATTCTCAATTAATTGAGTCATAGAACCCACCTTGGTTTTGATGCAATAATCACGTAGCTCACTAGGCAATCCACAACAGTACCTCTCTATTTGCTCTTTCAAAGAAACATGCCTGTAAGAGCTCAATGGCAGCAAAGCATCCCAAAACCTCTGGGTGTAATCATCAAGATTCTTGCAAAGTTTGTATGACAAGTCATGCCAGTGTGAAAGTACTTCAACTTCAAAAGTTGGAGTAAGCCAAGTAGAAGAGAACACTTGCTTAAATTCCAGCCAAGTAGTAGGTGCATTTCCATGAAGCATAAGGTTGGTGTACCACTTAAGTGCATTGCCTTTCAAAAATGTGGCAACCTTCCTCATCTTGGATGCTTCTGTAAACAAACCCCCAAGAAATGCAGCATCAAACTGTTGAAGGAATGTGAGGGCTTTGTACCTGTCCTGTACTCCATTATATGTATCAAACTTGACATGAGAACCACCATCATTAAATTCTTTATATACATTTGATATTGGCTGTCCCAAAGATGGCTGTATATTTGCAGCATTCCCTTCACTAGGGAGAGCCATGCTTGGCTGAACATTAGGCATGGGAGCATATGATGTGGCTTGCATGCCTGGCTGCATTCCCACATTGCCAACATGGCTTGCTTTCTATGCTCAATTGGCGGTGAAATCAACATAGCATCAAAGATAGAATCTATACCAAAATATTCAGGTTGCTGCCTCAAATATGGCTGAGGTGGTTGAGCCACATTTATGGACTGCACATTATTATTTTGAGGAGTAGAAATACCCAAACCAAGGCCTTGTGCTGGCTGCTCATACTGTTGCATTGGATGTACTTTTTGTACCTCTTTCTCAAGTGCTCTTTTGGGCGATTCCTCTCTCTTGGAAGTCACTTTCTGAGTCATTTTTGATGGCTGTCCCTCATGGGAAACTGATGCATGAGTGTGCGGTCCGCCATGAGAAGCTGATGCATGTGTGTACTCACTCTTTCCGTGCTTGTGATTTCTTGATTTCTTCTTCTTCTTGGCATTTGTTTGCACAATCTGAGCCAAATTTTGAGCCAGCTGAGTCAAAGCGGTCACTGCACTTGCAAGCTGTGCATTCAACATAGTAGCATCATCTGACTCACTGCTAGAACTAGTATCACCATTGAGCTCAGTTGTAGCTTCATGTGTGGCCTGCTCAAAAGGCATTTGTTGTGCTTCCTGCAGCTGTACACTAGCTGGATCATTAAGGCTTTCCTGCCTTCTCCTTTGAGGAGTTGTGGAGCTCTCTTGCTCATGGGTACTCACCATGTTTATGGTTGTAATATTCAGCTGTCAAAAAGTGCAGCAAAGATATCCTTTCACCAAACTACCGAGGCCCACCTCTTGAGAAAGAGTGTGTGGTATCCCGGCAATGGAACCAATGAAACCGGCCTCTAATCACTCAGAGGGCAGTGGAACTAAACCTTTAATCACTTCAGCACTTATTTACAGCTCACAAAGCATATATCACAACCATTAACCATTGCATGATCACCATTTGGCATTTACCCATTTGTTCACAAACAAAACCACTGAAAAAGGGATGGAGGCTAGAATGCCCCTGCTCAACAGACATAGACAAGTGCACCCGATTGGCCCCAAACACCGTGGCGCCCCTTTCGGTATTTCTTTATATTTCACAGTGAAATGATTACAAGTTGCATCTGGGAGACCTTCCCTGCAACTGAGCACGCAGCCCCAATTCACTAAGCCTTCGCAAGGCTTTCAAGCATAGAACACCATCACATAAGTGCACTTAACCCATAGGCTCAACCCAAAGGCATTCTCTTTTCCGAGTGCAATTCCATTGGCTGTCCAGATGCAATCACACTGCACCCCAGCTGCACTCTCTTTGAGTGGTTTCCAGATGGCATTCACAAAGCTTTTCAAAGCTCCAAAATAAAATCAGCAAAGTACCCAACCAAAGAATGACTCATGTAGCTCTGCCTGGGCACCTGCGAGCCAAGAGAGAGGCGGCACACGAGGCCAACCAATACCTTATGGCAAAAAGAAATTGCAGTAGCAAAATCACAACTCACCAAGCCCTGAAAACTCGAACCAAGTCCTCAATCGCCAAGAGGACATAGTAGCCAATGCCCAATTGCATTCTCAGCCAAAGAGGAGTGCAAAGGCATGAAGAAAGAGCATTTACAAGAGCCGACCAGCAAGAATTCCACTGAAAAATGCGAAAAGAAGCACTTCTGTCGCGAAGAAGTGGGAGTTCTTGGGCTCAAAAGAAGCGTGCTTCAGAGAGGAATGCATTGAGAAGGTTTTGGAGAAGTTTCATCGCCGGAAAGTCCTCCAAAACTGAGAAAAACCAGTCAACCAGCGCGTCGGACCACTCGAAATTCAACAGAAAGCTGTAGCTTTGCAAGAGGAGAGGCCCAGGAGGCGGTAGAAGAAAAAAGGTCCAGAAAAAGCCACTTTTGCAAATTCGACCAGCAAAAGAAGTGCTCAGCTCTGCCCGTTCTACCAAACGCACGGAGGGAAAAGCATATCACTACGAAGGGGAGGCAGAGGGGAAGCCATCGGGCCAAACGGAAGTCGAGGAATCCAAACGGGTGAGGAGTTATGAAGAAAAACGGAATTCAGCTGAAGGAGGCTGAAAAACCAGTCCACAATCTCAACAAAGGGAGAAGATGAGAGAGAAAACCACACATGTGAAGTTTAGAAGGCCCAGGAAGGTCCAGGAATGGCAAAGGAGCATGTAGAAGGCACTAGAGCCACCTGGAACTCTAGGGGGGCCACTGAAGGTACATGGCCCTCTAGGGAGCCCATTAAAAATGCCACGTCATCATTTCCCAACAACCACTCTTTTAATTCCTTGGAATGCCTTTGGGCCTAGGGATTAATTACGCTTATGTGCTAGGCACCATGCCGCGTTTAATTACACATTATTAAGCCCACGCTTGGATTTAAAACCAAAGTTGTCACGGTCTTGTAGTACATTAAAGTACTTAGAATTTCACGCCCCCGTGACACAATGTCGCACTGACTCCTCTGCAGAATGGCATCGAGGACAAGTGGGATCAGCCCCAAATCGTGATCTCCACAAGTTCACTGCAATCCCTCCATGACTAGAAAACCAAAAGAAAAGAGTAATCTTTCTATTTCTGAGGGATTTCCAGAGCCGCCTCCAGAAATTTCTACGCAAGTCTGCGGTGATGAAGAAGCTTTCCCAATGGGGGGCTCTGGAGGGAATCCAACCCCTACTGTTCAGCTGAAACCTCCTGGCATTACCAACCGTGAAACGAAAGAAGGGAATCCCCCTCTCTCGGTGCCCATGATCTATCCATTCCCACTCTCCTGGGTCCCACTGCAAGCACCTGATAGGTGCACCTCCATATAACCACAACCTCCAGGATCCCAAGGCCAAGAGCAGAGGGTCGGGGTCTAAGTACCACTGCAAGCCCACTCCAAGGTCCGTAAAACCAGCAATCCTGACAGGCTGAAAGGCAACCTCAAGAAGAATGCCATCCCTGGATGTAGAAAGTAAACCTCCATCCCCAACATCAAAGACCAGTGCGTCTTCCCCGAGACCTCGGAGAGCGATCACCTGTAAAGGAACTGATGTCCTCAAAAAAGCCCCCATCTAAGTGGTGGAAGTAATAGGCAGCTCAACTGTCCATTCCACCAGGATGGCTGCATCTATCTGCTGAATCCTGCGTGCTACCCCTCTGAGGTGACTCACGGACTGCAGTCTCTGATCCACAGGTAGCCTGATAAAAGATTTCAAAGTGCCTACTGTGTGGGCGGGGCCTCTCTCCCATTTAGACCACTGCATGTAATGGGAAGTGCCCAGTGGTCTGGCATGCTCATCAAGAATACTATCATTCCAAATGATCGGCTGCCTATCAATCTCTTCGACGGTAGAAGGTGGAATCCTTCAAAGAGTGTTCCTGAAGCTCCCCCAAGCTTTCAGGATGGCAGTCATGAGAGGAGAGGCAGGAGATCTGAGAGGGGCTGATGTGAAAATCCATCGAGGGCTGTCCACCCAATCATCTCCCAAGGTTGGTGTGCAAGCCTGAATGCGTTCAAAAAAGAAATCCTTCCAAGGTTCCTGCCTAGGCATGAGTCCCCTCACCACCACCTTACAAAGCAATGCCCTACACTGCAAGTCCGGGTCAATGACATTAAGGCCCCCTTCACATGTAGGGAGAATAATAGTCTCCCAGGCCACCCTTGCTGCAACATCTGCTGTGCCATCAAGTCCACTCCATAAAAAATTCCTGACTGGTCTGATGAGCTAAGTGATGCAATCCCTAGACCGGCACCAGCAAGAACACACGAACTAGGAGGTGGCCAAGAGAACCTGGTTCACTACCACAACTCTAGATGCAAGGTCGAGTTTGGCAGAGCTCCAGAAAAGGAGCTTTTTCCTTATACTTTCTAGTACTGGGGCAAACTGATGTGCTGGAGAGATGTCCAATCCTACCTGGCATCCCAAATACCTGATAGGAACACCCCTCTGAATCCAGGAAAAACCAATGTCAATCCCCCAGCCTGGAGTGTCCTCATCACTAATCCAAAAGCCAAAGGATTTATGCCAGTTAATGTGTGCCCCTGCAGCTGAGCAAAAAATATCCAAGGCTGTCCGGAAAGAATCAAGTGACTGCAAGGAGGCCTGAATAAAAATAGCAGTATCATCAGCCAACTCACAATCAAAAAGCTCCTGCTCCTGTCTCAAGGGCAGTCTCAGCCCAAAAAGCTCAGCCTGAGATCTAAGGAAGATACTCATAGCTACTGCCACAAAAAGAAAGAGGAAGGGGGCTAAAAGGCATCCCTGTCGAACTGATCTGGAAATCTGAAACCTGTCACCCCTTACCCCTCCAATCAAAACCTGGCTGTGGGCTGATCTGTAAAGGGAGGCCACCCCTCTGATCCAGGCATCTGAAAATCCAAACCGTAGAAGAGTGCCCTCAAGAAAACCCCAATCTACTCTGTCATAGGCTTTCTCGAAGTCCAAGAGTAAAACTGCTAGCCTCTGTCCACTCTGCATAGCCCACTCTGTGGCTTCCCAAAAGGAAAAGATATTATCAAAAATGCTCCTGGCATGCACAAAGCATGTCTGAGTATCATGGATGAGATCTGGAAGAAGGGGCTGTAGTCGGATGCTGATTGCCTTGGCAAGGATTTTGTAAAGAGTGCCCAGGCATCTCGCCCGAGTCCCAAATGCCCTGCAGGGCTGAAGTAATATGATCACCTATCATATCCCAAAAGGCTATAAAAAAACAGGGAGTAAGACCATCGGAACCAGGGCACTTGCCCTTATGAAGGGCAGAAAGAGCAGTCTTGAATTCTGTGTTGGTAAAGCGTGCATCAAGTGAGCATAACGTCTCTGGCCTCTCTAATCCAGCAAGGTCTGCAAGTGAGCCCTTGCCGCAGCAAGGCGCTCCTGTATCCAAGCATCTGAAGGTCGTTTCTATATCATTTTCAGATTGTCCATACCCCAGGAATTCGGAACAGAGTCGCAGATGCCTTGTCCCGAAGACCCCAGGTCAATAATGTGACTATTGCTTATCATCAGGACCTAGAAGGCATGAGGGAGCAATATGCTGGTGATGCAGATTTTGGTGAGATTTTACAGCAAATGCAAGAGGGGCGCAATCCACCAGTCACTATTCCCTAAAAGATGGGTATCTAATGAAAGATGATTGCCTATGCATCACCCAGGAGATGAGGAAAAAGATTTTGGAGGAATGCCATGCACCTCCCTATGCTGGACATAGAGGAATTACAGCAACAACTCTAGCACTAGAGAGGTATTTCTTTTGGCCAGGGATGCGGAAAGATATACATCAGTTTGTTACTGAATGCCTTACGTGTCAGAAAGTGAAGTATGATAGACGGAAGGCACCTGGCCTACTTATGCCTCTTCCCGTGCCTTAGGCACCATGGGAAAGTATTACAATGGACTTTATTTTTGATTTGCCAAGATCAAAGTCAGGGAATGATGGGATTTGGACTATCATTGATAGATTCAGCAAGCAAGCTCATTTCATTCCGGTTCGCAAAACCATAAAGGCAGATCATATGGCTAAGCTTTTCATGGCACAGATCTTTAAGCATCATGGTATCCCCAAGTCCATTGTTAGTGATCGAGATCCCAGAATGACCAGTCTATTCTGGAGAGCTTTATTTGATAACATGGAGACGAATCTGAATTTTTCTTCTTTCCATCCCCAGACACATGGTCAAAGTGAAGTAGCAAATTCTACAGCATTGGATATGCTAAAATGCTACGTGGGTGACCAAGGTTCAGACTGGGAAAAGTACCTACCATTAGTAGAGTTTGCTTACAATAATACAGTACACAGCTCTACAGGGAAAGCCCCCTTTGAGGTCATTTATGGGAAGGTGATTTTGCCACCTATCCTGAGGACCAAGGATGAAATATTTGCAGCTGATCAGTTTGTGAGAGACATCCAGACAGCTTATAGCCAAGTCCGGACAGCAATCGAAAGGTCTCAAGAGAAACATAAAAGAGCTGCAGATAAGCATAGGAGACAGTTAGATCTCAAGGAAGGGGATTGGGTACTTTTGAAGTTTGAAAAAGCTAGGCTCGCAAGTTTAAAGGCAAACAGAAAGTGTATGCAAAGTTATCTCCCAGATACTATGGCCCTTTCAGGGTTACAGAAAAAATAAATGAGGTTGCATACAGGTTAGCATTGCCAAAGCATTGGAGGATTCACAATGCATTCCATGTGAGTCTTCTAAAGAAATCCCAGGGGCCAAAGCCTACAGAACCAGTATCAGAGGATCCACCAGAAGTGAATGAGCTGGAGGAGGTCCTTCAGCCAGAGCAAATTGTGTACCATACTGTACGCAAAGGCCCTCAGGGTAAGGAGTTTTACAGGTATCTTGTAAAATTCAAGAATTATACGGCATTAGATGCCAAGTGGATGGACGAAGACATGTTATCCGATCATCCACATCTTTTGGATGTTTACAAGGAAGCTTTTCAGTTGAGGTCAACTGAATAGAAGCCGAGGGGATGTCACCACAATGTAAATATCCTAAGTCAAATTGACCATTTATTTGATCATAATTAAAGAGTTTTATATGTGTTAATTATGGTCAAAGAGTTCTTTTAATGGTCAAAGGATTGACTACGGTCAAAGATACTTGACTCTAGTCAAGTAAACCTGACTTCGGTCGGGGAGACTTGGTTTATTACCAAGAGGGTTAACTGCGGTTAACCAGAGAACCACAGAGCTGACTACAGTCAGAGAGTGTTGACTTCGGTCAACGAGACTTGGCATACGCCAAGAGGGTTAACCACGGTTAACCAAGATATGCCAACTTCGGTTGGAGAGTTGTGCCAACTTCGGTTGGAGAGACTTGACTATAATTAAGGCGCCTCAACCCTTGATCAAAGCTCCTTAATTATAATCAAGAGTGTTGACTCCGGTCAACCAAAAAATAATTATATATTTTTACATTTGTTTAGGTGTGCACATGTATTCAGTGGGGACGCCCACCGTGACTAGAATTAGTCCACAGTGTGTTATTTGCATGCAAAAGCGCTAACAATTAATGGGTGCCATGGTGGTGCGCTTTAATTAATTGCAGGTACTAGGAAGAGTTATTTTCCTAAGCGCAATGGGAGCCTAACAAGCATCTAGGAGGCGGTTCGCGTGACCAAGTGCTTTGAAGACTCCAGAATGGCCCTTAGTGGCATGTAACAGGACTTAGTCTAGATTTTAGACAAGTGGCATGCCAATTTGAAATGTATCAGACAGCTCTACGCTGAACTCTTGTAACAGATTCTCTCTTCAAGAAATAAAATACCTTCGGGGGGGTCCAGCCCGACATGTTGTCCTGGGCCCTAGTGTCTCTGTTGAGATAGGGAGAGAGAGAGAGAGCAAATGAGAGTGTCTCTACTGTCTTTTATGAGAGCTAGTATTGCAGGATAGGGTGTCACGATCTGTGACGTATTCCTTTCTTTATTTCTAGACTTATGGATGATTTGATGAATGGACACTTGTGGAAGGGTATGCCCTTTCGACGGGACACTTCCTATAAGGCATAACCCTTCACAAGAGACATTCTAATGAAGAGACATTTCTATTGTAATGTACCCTCTCATCAAGGGTCACACCCTTCACAAGGGATACACACCTCTTCATGCACATACCCTTTGGAGTACACACCTTTTCATGTGTGACTCTTCACTCTCTATATAAGAGAGGCCCAATTGTATGGATGACATATCAGATACCCTACAGACATTCAAGCAATACAATTATTCCTTGTTCTCTGCTATCTCAGTCTCCTTTCTGTTCCTTAGCACATTTCTAAATATAGTAAATCTAGGATTTCTTACAGTGGTATCAGAGCAAAATTCGCTCCTGCCTATAGGAAATGCCCCCCACCTTCTAGCGCCGATCTGATACATCTTTTCCGCTTCAAAGCAAAGTAAAGACTTCACTTCTGTTGGTTACGGCAGTCAAGGAGACACCAACAAAGAATCCTCCTGATTACCTCAACCAACCTTTTTTCCAGCCTTACCTGGATATTTTTCCACAGGAATTGCCAAAGCAGTTACCACCTCGACGACCAGTGGATCACCCAATTGAACTTATTCCCGGCAGTAATCCACCGTCGAAACCTCCTTATCGGGTTTCTTACACTCAAAATGAAGAAATCCAAAGACAGGTCACCGAGCTACTCGACAAAGGTCACATTCGGACCAGTCGCAGCCCTTTCGGATCTCCTGTACTACTTGTGGAAAAAAAGAATAAGTCAATGCGCCTCTGCATCGACTACCGAGCCCTCAACAAGCTCACTATCAAAAACAAGTATCCATTGCCCCGCATCGATGACCTCTTCGATCAACTTCTACACGCAACACAATTCTCAAAGATTGATCTTCGTTCAGGTTATCATCAAATACGCATACGAGAAGGCGATGAGTACAAGACAGCTTTTCGAACAAAGTATGGACACTATGAATGTTTGGTCATGCCTTTTGGGTTAAACAATGCCCCGGCCACATTCATGACACTCATGAACGACATCTTCAGGCCTTTCCTCGATAAGTTCGTCATCGTTTACCTCGATGACATCCTCATTTTCAGCAGATCCTTACATGAGCACAAACAACATCTTCACCAAGTTTTTGAAGTTCTCCGTGCAAATTCTCTCTACATCAACATTAAGAAGAGTGAGTTTTTCAAGACCCAACTCGAATATTTAGGACATGTTATCTCCGCTCAAGGCATCTCTGTGGATCCCAAGAAGGTCGAGGTAATCCGAAACTGGCCTACTCCTAAGAATGTTCATGATGTTCGCTCTTTTCTCGGATTGGCAAACTTCTACCATACAAAGGTCTATCAGTTTTCCGAAATCACAGCTCCTATGTCCGAATTATTGAAAAGCACAGCAGTTTTTCAGTGGCTTCCCGAAACAGAGTATAGTTTCCAATAACTCAAGCAAGCACTCACTACCACACCAGTTATGGCTATTGCTGACCCAAACCTTCCATTTGAGGTCATGACCGACGCTTCCGACATCGCTACAGGAGCAGTCTTGATGCAAGAAGGCAGAGTTATTGCTTTTGACAGCCATAAACATTCTGATATCCAAACCCGATATCCGGTTTATGATAAGGAGTTTCTTGTCGTTGTACATGCTTATCGCTCTTGGAAACATTATCTCATGGGAGCCGACTCTGTGGTCAAAACAGACCATCACTCTTTAAAGTATATCTTTACTCAGCCAGTCATGAACGCTCGACAAGCACGTTGGGTTGAGTTTCTGGCCAACTTTCACATGACCATTGAGTACATTCCAGGACTACGCAATGTAGTTGTAGATGCTCTCAGCAGGTTACCTCTAGCATCAGCTATGGTAATCTCTACATTATCTGTGGATGTTCCGAATTCATTCAAAGGAAAGTATTTCAATGATAAAGACTTCGGCACCGCAGTACAGGTTCTTTCAAAAGATCAACCTTCGATTTCCGAACAAAAGATTTTCTCATCCTATTCTTATACGGACGACCTTCTGTACTATCAAGATCGCGTGTGTGTACCACATGACAAGGATGTTCGACGTCTTTTGTTAAAAGAGCATCATGTAGTTCCTTATGCTGCCCATCCAGGCATCAATAAGACTTATCGGTTACTCAGTGCAACATACTACTGGCCTCGGATGAAAAGCGACGTCATCAAAATGGTTACATCTTGCTTATCTTGTCAACAAATGAAAGCAAGCCGACGACTTCCGACAGGACTTCTTCAGCCTCTTCCAGTTCCAACTGAAAGGTGGGAAAGTATTTCCATGGATTTCATTACAACACTACCACGATCTTCCACAGGTAACACTCAGATTATGGTAATTGTTGATCGCTTGTCCAAAATGGCACACTTTGTTGCTTGCAAAAGCAGTGCACAGGCTCCGGACATAGCCAAGCTCTTTATACAACATATCTTCCGACACCATGGATTGCCCAAGAATATCATATCCGACAGAGATCCTAAGTTTACCAGTCACTTTTGGATTTCACTGTTCGAATCTTTGGGTACAACTCTACTGTTCAGTTCAGCCTACCACCCAGAATCAGATGGCCAGACTGAAAGAGTCAACCAAGTTCTGGAAGAAATGCTTCGACATTATGTTCAGTCACGCCTAGCAGCTTGGGAAGAGTATCTACCACTCCTTGAGTTTGCTTATAATAACTCTTTCCATAGTGCCATCAGCATGACTCCATTCCAAGCAGCTTATGGATACACTCCGATTGTACCAACGAATTTTGTACTTCAACATCGAGTGGCCCTAGCTGATCAATTGGTTCAAGAAATGCAAGACATTCTACTGCAAGTCAGGGATCATATGCGAAAAGCGCAAGAGCGGTATCAACGGTCTGCCAACAAACATAGACGTCACCTGGAATTTAACACTGGTGACATGGTGCTATTATTTGTAGCCCCACATCGCTATAAGACGGTTAAGTCTGTGTTTCCTAAGTTGCGACCCAGATACTATGGACCTTTCCGGATCGTCAAGAAAAATTCACCTTTAAGTTACAAATTGGAATTACCACCATCATGGGGTAAAATCCATCCAACATTTCATATTTCTTGGCTAAAGACGTACATTCCAGGAGATGAAGCAGTTCCTCCTGCAGGTGATTATGTCCCAGAAATCGAAGACGATTATGTTCTCCTTATTCCTGAGCGTATTCTGGACCATCGACAGCGAGAGACTCGACATCGACTTATCACAGAATTCCTTGTTCTTTGGCGAGATCTGGACGACTCCGATGCTACTTGGCAGTCTGATGAAGACTTACAGCAGTACCCTGACATTTTACAGCAGTATTTTCAGAATTTACAGTGATATTTTCTACATCAGTTCATTATCTCCACCAGGGTCTTCTTTTGAGTGGGAGGGGATGTCACGATCTATGACGTATTCCTTTCTTTATTTCTAGACTTATGGATGGTTTGATGAATGGACACTTGTGGAAGGGTATGCCCTTTCGATGGGACACTTGCCCTTTCGACGGGACACTTCCTATAAGGCATAACCCTTCACAAGAGACATTCTAATGAAGAGACATTTCTATTGTAATGTACCCTCTCATCAAGGGTCACACCCTTCACAAGGGGTACAAACCTCTTCATGCACATACCCTTTGGAGTACACACCTTTTCATGTGTGACTCTTCACTCTCTATATAAGAGAGGCCCAATTGTATGGATGACATATTAGATACCCTACAGACATTCAAGCAATACAATTATTCCTTGTTCTCTGCTATCTCAGTCTCCTTTCTGTTCCTTAGCACATTTCTAAATATAGTAAATCTAGGATTTCTTACAGAGGGGACCTGCATCATCTTTGGGGTCTTGGAAAGCTTTCCGCAGGCTTCCAGAGGAGACCAAATCTTAGTTGACAAGACATCTCAGAGGGAGTGCAGGGAGGATCTTGCAGATTGAGGCAGCCCTTCCAAAGGATTGGGTAGACACAGATGATATGCCACTCACTTGCTCCACTTGGGTAGGTACTTTTACGACAGGTGGTGTTCCACTTCATGTTTTGGCCTTTCGAGATGCACAGGAGGATGCTTTAGTTTTTAGTGTGCAGGATGGTGGCAGATTGCTCAAGTCCACAGAGGACATCTTACTTGAGTCTGCTTTTCATCCTATCAGGGTTGTAGGTCTTTTGGTGCAGGGATCAGATTCAGAGTGGTTCCTCGACCCAGATCCCCGGCTACTCTCCACCAGGTCTTGGAGGCTCTAGCTCTACGGGGGAGTTCCCATTAGGTATTTGCAGTGGGACCCTGGAGTGTGGGAGTGGATTGACGCAGGGCATCGAGAGAAGAGCATCCCCTTCTTTTGTTACACGGTCACTAATGCCAAGAGATTTCAGCTTAGTAGTAAGAGGTTGGAGACCTTCCAGAGTTCCTCATTGGGAGACATTTGATATCACTGCGGATCTGCAAAGGTGCTTCTGGAGGAGACTCTGGAAATCCCACAGGAATAGAAAGATCACTCTCTTCTTTTGGCTCTCTATCCATGGTGGGATTGCAGTGAACCTTTGGAGATCCAGGTTTGGAGCCGACTCTACTTGCCCTCGTTGCCTCTCTGCTTTGGAGACTATTCAGCATTGCTTATGGGATTGCAAAACAAGCGAGGATGATTTGGACGGGGGAAGCCAGGATTTTCACTCCCCATTCTTTATGACATGGCTTGGCTTTCTCTTACACGGCCTCAGGTATTCTATGAGAGACTTGACTCCTCTCCAGCCATTTCGGTTCGACGTCATCAGATTGAGTCCTGTTCGTTGGATGTGGTACCACACCTTCCTCTTACAGCTATACATGCCTCTGTGGATACTTGTTGGGAGATTCTAGCGAGCATAGCATCCTGGCATATCTGGAGAGCCAGATGCACAAAGGCTTTGAAGGATACTCAGGTTCATCCCTTGCACACATTGGCTAGTATCTGGACAGACACCGTACATACTTTGATGGCCGTATGGACGAGTATGAAGGGAGACTCCCGTGCAGCCTCAGCTAGGAGGGCTTCTTTCTTCAGGGAATGGAAGGATTCTCCTTTCTTCTCTGAGACTCCTACAAGGTTGAGGTGGCACTTTCAGCCTCAGCCTTGGTTGTTTTCCACCTCACTTTAAGGGGGTTTTATTTATCCTCATGATTTCATGATTTATCCGCTTTGAGTTTGCTCTCACGGGTTTTTTCTCTTACTTAATAGAAGTCTTTCTTGAAAAAAAAAAAAAAACGAGGAGTTAATAAAACTTTTGTTTAGCAACAACTCCAAGGACTCTTGGCGGAAATTCCTTGAGCGGCGATCCCCGTCACCCCTCACAGACACCCAAATCTGGCACACCTACACATGCACACTGTATGACATTCCCCACCACCTCATCCTACCTTCTGCACTCTTTTCACCAAGGGCGATGTTAAGGATGCAGCATTGAAGCTCCATAATGGCAGCGAAAGATCATGAGGGACAATGCCTGAGTTTATTGCTTATGGGATAAACATCCTAGTCCCGATCTTGGCAAAGCTCTTCAATGATGCAGTTTGCCTTGGTTTTCTACACACCTAGAGTCTTAACACCATCGCAACCATTCACAAGGCAAGGGGTCCCATGAGCCCAGAAAACTACAGGACCATCATGATCGCACATGTCGTGTCTAAGAAATATGCATCAATACTTGACACAGAGGTCAACTGATTCACAAAGATGTAGGGACGTAGGACAGAGGGGCCAGGGCAGTTTCCAACCACGGGACCATGGATCACATAACGCTCAGGAGTGTCATGGAGGAGACCAGGGCACAGAGGTTGAGGGTCTATTGCTGCTTTGTGGATTTCCACAAAATCTTTGACACAATACCGAAAGCCGGCCTTATTAGACAACTATAGGAGCTTGGTTACGACCAAGAGATCATATGGGCTGTCATGGCACTCTCCAAGAGGGTCTCACGCAAAGTTCGGATAGGAGTGGGATGGACAAAGGAGATCATGAGCACTCTTGTGGTCAAACAAGGTAGCCCACTATCATCAACCCTATTTGGCCTCTACATAGACGAGCTTGAGACCATTATGAAGACAATTGGGGGGGGCTGGATGCTCTCTCATTGGTTCCTTGAATCCTGTTATACGCAGATGACATGGTGCTATTATCTTCTTCTGCAGAGGGCCTCCAGAGACACCTAAATGCATTACACGGCATTCTGTGAGTCGCACGATTTGATGGTCAACCTTGGTAAGACCAAGGGTATGATCTTCAAAACATCCCAAGCAGCTATGCAGAGAGAATGGTTCACTTTTAATGGATCACCGGTTGAGATTGTCTCATTATACACTTATTCATGTGTTCTCTTCTCTGGCCCTATTTTCATGGTGAGACCAGCGATGCAGGCTCGTTTGAGTAGAGGATATGCTTCATTAGCCTGGCTGGAGAGACAGTGCCTCCGCTCACACTTTCAAGACCCTCGAACCAAGGCTCTCCTTTTCAACTCCTTGGTATGGCCAGCAGGGATGTATGGCAGCCCTTGTTGGGGGCAGAATCTCTCAAATGCACAATGGGCTAGGGTAGAGCAACTCCAGGTTCTCATGTTATCACGGATGATCTGTAGTAAGCCATCAGTTCCCCACCAGATCATTTAGGCTGAGTTTGGATCATCTTCGCTCTGCAGCTTGATGCGGTATTCTAGGTCATCACATATTTATACCACGTCAAAGAATACGGTCCTTGCACCTCAAGGCAATGTGGACTACCATGGCTAGCACTATGGCCCTAGTACGTCAGGATGATGCTAGTATGCACACACATGCAAGTGGTTTGAGAGGTTGGGACTTCACATGGATACATTACCCCCCCTCCAATATAGCATTGAGGCGCCATCTCTCCCACTTAAATATCACGAGATCAACCAAGTCTTGCGTGAGGACCTTCTACAGTTACACACATTCAGGACCTAGTTGGCACCATAGCTTGCGCAAGGGCTTCATTTGATCCACCAGGGTATACCCGGATCCACCTCCCACATTCACTGAGGGTCTCTATTCGACAATTCTGTGTTTCATCACATCGACTCAATATTGAGAGTGAACGAGCTAAGGGAGTACCTAGGGAGCGCGGCATCTACACATCGACGGAAGATCGAGTCAAAGGAGCAATTCATCTTCAGATGCCCTGAGATCAGAGGCCACTACCATTGTCTCTTCAGAGACCGCTTCGGATTCGAGGCAGTTAGACATAGAGAGTGCTTTCTCATATCATAGAGATAGGGACAAGACACACAGACAGACTCATCTCAGAGTATGATTACGGAGTTCTTTCAGGCAGATTGCACAAACCACCAGACCACGAGTTGTCGGCGAGGTAGAGATCCAGAGCCAGCGACACAACACATTCGATAGAGGGCGGAACAAACCATCTATATTTAGGACTGGACCACAACCAACCAAGGTTACCATCCTTGTCCACCAAGCCCATCACGATATCCCACTCTTAGGGGCCTCCACTCATGTATCTGATGTATTTGACTAGACTTGACATTGGATCTGATGATGATGTTATGACTATGTAGCACTTAGCACTTAGCACGGGTGATGATGCTCTTTAGTAGCTCCACCCTTTCAGCTTATTGTAGACCCATCGGTCTTCCGAAGACTTTAATAGACTCTCTCTCTCTCTCTCTCTCTCTCTCTCTCTCTCTCTCTCACATACAGAACCACCCACAAGAACACACACATGCATAAATTTAGAAAAAGTAATTGTTCAAAGCTCTTGAGATTTAGATCAGAGTGGAGAGATGACTACTCTGTCCCCTGCTCTAAGGTTCGTGACTACTGCTCCGCAAGCAGACTGTTGTGCATCTCGCCGTGCCTTCTTTCAATTGGTCAATTAAGGTTGCTATTCAGTCACCTATAAGCAGACTGTTGTGCACGTCGCCATGCCTTCTTTCCATTGGCAAATTAAGCATAGTTACCAGGGAACGGGATTCTAGGATTTAATTAAGGTTGCTCTTCCGTCACCCGTAAGCAAATACTCGAGCCAAATAACTACTTACATCACTGATTTTTGGTTAAAATCGAAGTGTGAAACCATAACAGTGCATGCGCCGCATCCGCCCTCTCCACAACCTAGCTTTGTTCCCGTGTGTCCCAATCCTGAAATTATAATTTCACATGTATGAAGAAAGGCTGATATAAATCCACATATTTAAGCCTAGATCCACGTAGAGTATCACTTTCAACAGACTCGGACTATTAAAAACGTCCTCAATAGCTCACGTCAATCCCATCGGCACCTGATGTTCTTCCACAGGAAAACGGCGTATGCCGTTGAAGAAAAGTGCGCGATGGCATTAATGTGAGGCCATTTATTGCTTATGCGGATTCCATAAACTCAACTGGATTCATATCAAATGACCAAATTCGCAGACCTCGTAGGTACTCAAGCAGGGTCTGATGAGCCAAATTGTCGGGCAAAATCCGTCGCTTCCCATTGATATAAACGATAGGTTCGTCTTTCACCATTGCATCCGAATCGCCTAGAGAACCCATGAGTGCTTCAGCAGCCTTAGCCTTCACAATGAAGGTACAAACTTGAAGCGGGCGCACGTCGAGCTTGATTGTAGAGGGTAAAAGAGGAAATCAAAGCGGCCTCTATTATCGATCGAGTGTCTGCGCACCGCCCACTTTTTGCTAACAATTACGCTTCCAAGACGGATATATTCGACCGTCATCTGAGGTCCAGCAGCACTCTTTCTCTCCCACTGTGCTATTGCAAGACGCATATATTCTACCGTCGACGTCAAAATGAGATACGTGCTTAATCACACACACACACTCACACATTGACTAAAGCTCCCACGATAGCGACTTTACATCGACTTTCAGTAATCCAATCTCATAAGCTTTGCGAACAACTTACAAGAATGGCATTAAAAGGAACAATTGTCACTCATGTTGCCTCTCAGCACATGCCACGCCTCCCCACGTTTGAATATCTCAAAAACAGCACCTGCTACTAGGCCATACACGGCTGGTCCCTCCCTCGTAGCTCGCCGAGTGTGTCGAGAAAAAAAAAAAAAGCTCTTGCAAAAGAAGTCGCCTTCACAGGTACTTCTATGATAGCTTGCCATGCCAACAAATTAAAACTTCGAGATGAGTTTTCCCAAGCGCACTTGTTCAAATTCCTTTACAAGAGGGAATCTCTAATAGGCCGAAGAGAATGAGTGAATCCACATTCCCTAGGAGCCAATAATTTCAGAAAGAGTCGGTTTGTAATACACAATCATGCTTTCATATTTCAATACATTGTGATTTTCTATTGAAAACTAGCTACTCAATGAAATGATCATTTTGAATCTTTTGAATTTTAGATTTAGTGAATCCACATTGCCTAAGAGCTAGTAATTTTAGAAAGAGCCATGGTTCACAAGTTTCTAATAGCTTTCATATTTCAAACACTTGAATTTCTATTGCTCAAAGCAATAAATCCCCACTCAATCGAATCTTATGAATTTTATATTTTTGAGACCCATTATGGTGTGTATCGATTATGGGGGGGGGAAATCACTAGATCAAGGTCCTCTTGGCAGATTATATGTATTAGCATCTCGACTCCACTTTATGGATTACTAAGACTACTTAGACTACTTCTTGTTTCTCTGTGCAACTGATTCATTTCTTCTCATCTTTGATGAATCCCAAGATTTTTCAGTGGGGGGTCATCTGTTCTAATGTTGCTCAATCCCATCCACATCATGAAAAAGAGCTCGCAATTATACTTGGATGATGAATGATCCATGAATCTTTGATTTCAATTACTAAGGTTTGCGTCCTTGTTGTGGATGGAGATTGTTTCAGTATTCTAAGTCACAATTGTACTCAACCCTTGCTCAATACATTTCTTATTGACTTTTTCCTCATCCTTGTGATATGTTGTTTTATTTTCTTTTGTTTAATACTCAATTCTAAGGTTAATCCTTCTCCTTCTACTAGCACAGGCTTGATGCTTTAAGTGCCACCTTATCGTGTTCCAGCATGCCCTTACCCTCACACTCCCTTTCCTTGTACTCCTTGCTCCCATCTCCTCCCCCTCCTCCTCCTCCTCTTCCCTTCTTCCTCCTCCCTCCTCTTCTTCCTCCTCCTCCCTTCTTCCTCCTCCTCCCTCCTCCCTCCTCCCTCCTTCTCCTTCTCCTCCTTCCTCCTCCCTTGTCCCTCCTCCTCAATTCTTACCCCTTGAGGTCACAAAGGAGACTAGCTCTCCACTCCTCAACCCTGGACTCCTCCTAAATCATGCAACCCTATCACCCTTCTGAACCTTGCAACCCCCTTCTAAACTATAGAACTCCCATGGAGGCGAGAGTTTCCATCTATCGTGGTTTGTGATCAAGCCTTCTTTCTCACCCACGTGCGCATGAGATCTTCTTTCCACGCTTTAGCCTACACCTCTCACTAGAATACGACCTAAGGACCTATGCTATGCTTGTGAACACCTATGCCACAATGAGCAACGATACAATTGTAGGTGACCAACACCCTCGGAACCTGAGTTATTAACCTTGTGGAGCAACAAGGACCACAAGTGCAGTCTAGAGCAATGACGATGAGATCATTGTGTCTGTAGAGTAGCGGCAAAGCTCCGCTTGTAATATCTTGAACCTGAAAGATGGTATGCTGAATCTTAAAGGATGATGATTGTCAAAATCCTCTCTAAAAAGATCCAATCATACTTGCAAAAAGAAGGATCTAGAGAGAGAAAGACTAAAGCTAGAGAGAGAATGGCTAAAAGCCTACACATTTTGAGGTCCCCCCTCTTTGTGGAGAGAAAGACTAAAAGCCTACACTTTCTGAGGTCCCCCCACTTTGTGGAGGGACTCAAAAGCTTCCCCCACTTTCTGTAGGGACTCATGAGGTTCCCCCACTTTGTGTAGGGACTCATGAGGTTTCCCCACTTTGTGTAGAGATAGGGTAGAGACTTGAGGTCCCCCCAAAAAGTGGAGGGACTCTTATCCAAGAGGTCCCCTACAAAAGAGGTCCCACCTTGGAGGTACCTACAGATTGTGTAGACACCAACATGTATAAATCTCTGTCAATGGAATGAAGCTCCCAATCTTTGGGTTTCCCTCTTCAAGCTCACTATGTATTCATGTGATTGATCTCCATTGTGTCCATGCTTCCTTACACTATCGTGTTCTAGCATACCCTTACCCTTGGGGGGTGCACTACACTAAGAAACCCTATGTTTCACGTGCATTCAAGGAATATTTTAAAAGATACCTAAATTAAAATTTCCCCCCAATAAAACACCCCTCTTTACTTATGAACTAACTGATTTTTTTTTGGAAAATGAATTAAAAACCCCTCCTATTATTGTAATCTTGTTAAAATTTTCCAAAAGATGAACTAAAATACCCCTTCTTTTGAATGCACATGATACACTAAAATTTTGTGAGGTGAACCCCCTGAGCCCTTACCCATGTACTCCCTCCTCCTTCCTCCTCCCTCCTCCTCCTCCCTCCCTCCTCCTCCTACCTCCTCCTCCCTAATCCTCTTCCTCCTTCTCCTTTCTCCTCCCTTGTCCCTCCTCCTCAACCCTTATCCCTTGAAGTTGCAAAAGGAAACTAGCTCTCCACTCCTCAACCCTGGACTCCTCCTAAACCTTGCAACCCTCTCTGAACCCTAGAACTCCTAGATCTCTCAACATTATCTCCCTTTTGAACCCTGGAACCCCCTCTAAACCTTTGAACTCTCGTCGAGGCGAGAGCCTCCATCCATCATTGTGATCAAACCCTCTTCCTTACCCATGAGCGCATGAGATTTGCTTTGAATTCCATGCTTTAGCCTACACCTCTCACTGGAATATGATCTAAGGAGCTATGCTACACTTGTGAACACCTATGCTACACTTGGAATACAACCTACGCTACACTTGTGAACACCATCCTATAAAAGCAACACCCCCCCTCCCTTCCCCTGACTTCTTTCCCCTCACTTTGCAAGCCACTTCCATCTCTCCTCCATCTCCAAGTTTCATCGAGCATCCTTCCGTCTATCTCCATTTTCCATTCTCCACCTTCCATCCATCATCTCCCCCCTCCACCATCACCACTTTTTTCATCAAACTTTCCTCTGCCACCATCACTTTTGTCATCTAGCCCCTCCACCTCCCACTCACCATCTCCACCCCATCCACCAAAAATGATTGTATGGCTTTTTACTTTGGTTTGTTGGTATTGACCACCTAGTTCAGAGTAAGGGAGGGTGACAAGTGAATGGGTATGTTTTTTTTGCACCTATTTGGATAACAAATGGGAGTTCAATGTTTTTGATCCTGCTAGCATATGCCACTCAATGTTGAAATATCAAAACCCTTCAACATGAAGCAACTCTCCCTTGGTCTGAGCATCTATAATATTTGGTATTGGAGATTGTTTAAAGACCCAAGTCAAGCAAGAGCAAGTCTCTTTAGTAACTCCAAACGGAGCAAGCCACCAAATTTAGAAATACTAATTGTACATTAAAATATTTGATAACTTTGTTATCTTGTGCATGTTGTAAAGCTTTATTCATAAGTGTAATGTTCTCTTGTTCTAACTCATGTCCTTTCACTACTTTGCACTCCTATAACTTGATAAAGAATCTCGGGACATTCGCCCCACTCAGCACCCGCCTGTGCACAGGTCATGCCTCGATGGCGAAGGCGCGGTGATGCCCACCCACCCCACCACCACACCACATGACCATCTACCACACCACTACAGCTCTCTCTCCCTCTCTCACTTCTTGTATCATTGACATGGGTCTGCAAAACTGCTTTTGTGAATACCATTTTTGAAGCAACCCAAATTTTGCTGAATCTACTATGGCACCGGCTTTGAATGCCCGATCCACTTGACTTATATGCCAATGCCACATCTTTCACTTTGCAACATTTCTGACCATAGCATCCCAGTCGAGGAAAAGCACCAAGGCCTCTGCTCCAAACTAGTCTTTGACACGAATGACAAAGCAATACAGGGACAGGTAATGCAGTACCTCCATGTCCAAAACCTCCACATTCATCATATATGGACATTTGAGGACATGCATCATACCCATTTTTAGAAGAGTCATCCCCCAATTTTGTCACCTAACCAACCACCAGCTAGACTGCCATGCCATGCTACAAGCCACCTTGAGTTACCAGCATTTTTCATCAACTATGATCCAAGGAAAATAGGAAGGGGGGCATGTTAACCATAATGGTTAACAAAGGAAAATTTTGTGGATCTATCAGGATCCTAGAATATGGTTTAAGAGAGTTCATCCTTGGTACCAGATGGGCCCAAGGGACTTATAAAGAGGAAAGAAAGAGAGAGAGAGAGAGAGAGAGAGAGAGAGAGAGAGTGAAGGAATAGGGTTGGCCCTCCCTTCATTCTCTCTCTCTCTAGAGAGAGAGAGAGAGGAAAGAAAGAGAGAGAGGGAGAGAGAGAGAGAGAGAGAGAGAGAGAGAGAGAGAATGAAGGAATAGGGTTGGCCCTCCCTTCAAAAAATGAGATGTATAAAAGGCCAAAAGTTCGACTTTGACCTTCAGTTGTTCTTTCACAATTTCAAGAAACCTCTTTCTCTTCCATGAGTAGTGTCTCTTGTGTTCTTTATGCTTTGCATTTTGTGAATGCCATGCATCCCCCTTCCCCTTCCCTTGCATCCTTCTCTGCCTTATCACTCTCCATCTTCCTCTCCCTTATCTTCTCCCTCTCCCCTTCCCTATCCCCTCTATTGTGTATTCACATTTACAACAAATCCCGGGTCCATTTGCGTGACACATATGGATGGCTTGCGCTTGCATTCCTCTCATGAGGAGTAGCTTGGAGTGAAGGCTCCATTAGCATTCCTTCAAGATCACCATAGGGATTTGTGAGCACTTTAAAACGGTCATTTTAAATGCCATTTTAAAACATTTAAAGGTTTTTCAAACCCAAAAAATGCCATTTTAAAACGTCCACGTGGTGGCAATCGGTAGTTTCTAATTACCGCACGGTAAATACATTTCATAGCATGATATTTTAATATATCGCATGGTACTTCACTAATACTACAAGATAATTATATATACCACATAGTAACTTACCATTATCATGTGATAACTTATTGTTACAATGCTCTCTTTTCTTGGAGGTTTTGAAAAATCATCAAAAGGTACCCATGTTTACAATCAAATTGTTATATATAATATATTAATGTGCATGTGTTTGATGGGTACGATACCTTACATGAGCCTTAATATGAGTAAGATACATGATAGTGTCTTGGCATTTAAGGGCACAGAAATCAAAGCAGCACATGGGATATGAGGAAGAAGGAAAAATACGAATACCACAATCAAGTATTTCAGATATACATGAATTTTTAAGGATGCTCACCATGGAGGAAGTAGAAGGAGACAGCACAAATGAAGAATTTCCATGATAAAAACTTTGTATTGAAGTCCATGAAGGATTGGGTAGGAAAGAAGCCAATCAATTATTATGCAAGCCAGGTGTAGTACTAAGTCATTGCCTCTTTTGTCAAATGAGAGTCAATGCAGATGTCACCCAAGGGGCCATGCTTAGCAAGAAAATGGCGAGCCAATGCAGATGGCATGCAAGCCACAAGGAGAAGACAATGGGGAGTTAAGGCAGATGGCACTCAAGCCAAAAATGATAGTATTGGTCGTCTGTTTTTTACAAAGGCTCTTTGAGAGGAACAATTTTGTAAACATATGATATATGATTTTATACAAAGATTCCTTGAGAGCAACATTTCTTGTAAACATATGATAGCTATTGCTATTCTTTGGAATACAAAAGGGTCTTCCATGTGTCTTATCTATTAAAACGTTGCTAGTGGCAATGTTCTTTACAGTGAATATTTAAGTCTCCTTTCATGGATTTATATTTTCATCTTAGGGGAAAATTTTTAAAAATAAATAGATTAAATAACTTAGGAAAAGCTGAAATTTATAAAATAGGATTCTTTCAAACAAAATTATTGCATTATTAGTGCAAAAGTATAGATTGAAGATATAAGAATTTTATGTGAATATGATGCCACAAAGTGAACTTTTGATCTAGGAAGGATATTTTCACAAAGTAAACTTTTCATTTGGGAAGGATTTTTGGGCTTTGTACAAAAACAACAGAAAAGGTCCAAAATTAATGAAATAGGTATTTTTGATTAAATTGAACAAGATGAGTAGCTTGAATTTTTAGCAATTATAGAGTGCGCAAAGTGAGATGCATGTTCAAGTTGAAGGATGCAAATAAAAATGACAAACTCTTACAAATTGTTACAATCGAGTTGAAGATACATGCTAGAGGAACTTCAATAATCCATATGTACAATCCAAAGACACTACAAATCTAATAATCAAAATTGTGCTCATATGGGTCAAGCTCAAAAAAGATGCAACCTATGTTTAACAATATGTCTTCATTTCACCAATTGGTTGTATTGTCACATCCGCATTTACATTGAAATTATGTAGTTTTGTCAAAATTTCTTCCATGATGGTTGTTTGCTCCTTTGGATCAGTCTTGCATAGTGAGTTCTTGCAATCAACCAAGAGTTTGATTGCAATGTATCCTTTCATCGAGTTGTCACCGAGAGCTCCTACAACATCTATGAGAATGTTGGAAATTTCTCTAAAAAGCCAACCAGGGCAAAACAATCTGACTCCGGTGCCCATGCGCCCTGGGGATTTTAACGTGTATTCAGGTTGACATACAATTTTGGTGCAAACCATGCAAATGCCTTCATAGGAGCATAAGCCAGCTCTTGCAGATACCTACTTTTAGTCCACTAGAGGCATCTTTTCCAATCAATAATCCCTACTCATCTCGTGTGAGCTCCAACATGTAGTTGGTTGCTTGTAGATTAGTTTGAGCATATCTTTGCTCATGGATTGCTCTCACAGCAGTGGCAATGGTAGTAGCAATAGGCAAAGCATGCTGATAGAACAACCTTGCCCGCAATCTAGTGAGTGGGGAGTTCCAGTCAAAGTAAGGTTCTTCTCTAGGATGTGTGGTCTTAACCAATCTCACATATGTTCTACAGCCATGTGGGAGACACATTAGCATATCATGCACATTTCCTCCATTGAAAAATGGAGTGACAACCCAAAGCTCTTGGGGTGTGAGTACCCTAATACTCACTCGGGGGGTTCACCTCACAAAATTTTAGTGTACCACGTGCATTCAAGTATTTTAATTGAACTTTTTGAAAAAAATTAACAAGATTAGAATATTAGGAGAGTTTTTTCAATTCAACTTTAGAAAACAATCACTTGGTTCATAAGTAAAGAGGGGTGTTTTTATTGGGGGGAAAATTTTAGTCTAGGTGTTTTTTTAATACCTCTTGAATGCATTGATATATAGGGTTTTTTAGTAGTGCACGACCCGAGAATACTCAACAAATAGCTCTATGGACTACTATCATCGCTAGCTCATTCTTTAGTGTTGCATGTGCATGGGCATCGTATCTATTACCCCTCTTGCAATCATACCACAATGTTGGTTTAACGCTTGGGAAATTCACAACATGTATCCAAAAAACATTTCCTTATCCTCCCTGAACCACTAGTTCATGCATGGTTAACGCTTACAAAGGAAGTGCATTGTGGGAGAGCACATGTCAGCAAATGATGTACATAGTTGTATTTATGCTCTCCCTTCAATTTGGGCTGGATCGGCAGGCATCTGGATCGGCATCCACATCTAGCCCACTAGCCATCCTAGTCATATGGACTAGGGAACTAGTTGTTGCCTTTCCTATAGTCACTTTCTCCTTTATGTCTTTTCTTTAAGTAGGATCTTGGGACGCCTTCCATTCAATCATCCACGGTGCAAGATTATCCTCTCCTATTAATTTAACATCCAACCTTAACATTCAAACATGTCCTTGACAGTTCATGTACGAAAGATCAAATATTCGGGTTTGCATTTGATCTCATAAATTTTTTGATGTGACAATGGCCCAAATTTCTTCATTGCTCAATCCTACCAAGGGTTCAATTGTTAACTGATGGACAAGCATCAAAACCTCAGCCTTCAAGTGTGCTACCTCGTTCTCTTATGTTGCCAGCATGGATGGGTGTGTAGTGATCTAATGCATGCAACAACCATTTTGTAAGCACTAAAACTACTTTAAAATAAAGAACATGCAAATTACACATGCAATGCTAATGTAAATTAAGCCCCTCACAAACAACATGCAACACAATTGACTGTCATGATCCAAAATAACTTTCATAGAAGTTCTAATCCATAGAATAATAAGATACTAAATACATTTTTCTTCATAAAACAATGGACTATTATATCAAGTAATATGTAGCTCACTACATAATCTAGTATTATAATGTGAAGTGTTTGTTTAAACATATTAGGAATCTTTGTAAAGTCACTATCTAGTATCAACCTATCAGATGGTGGAGACTAGAACATGAAACATGTAACATCATCATGTAACTAAGATGATCTAGATTAGCTTTGCCAATCACCCATCTAGTTGGGAAGGGTTGTAATTGGGAAGAACTAATTAAAAAAAAAGGGCCATCAATTGGATAAGGCCCTGCTCTATTAACACCTATGTATATGATAAATATGATATTTAAGAAGATTGAAGCGGGGGAAACCAACTACGAGATGTGAGCCATCACCTAGCTTTGATCTTTTTTTGTTATGTTAGTAGAGGCAAGGAGATTCTAACCAACCAAAGCGAGTCATCTCCTAGTGTGAGTGACACACAAACATGCATCTCTCTCTCTCTCTCTCTCTCTCTCTCTCTCTCTCTCTCTCTCTCTCTCTCTCTCTCTCTCTCTCTCTCTCTCTCTCTCTCTCTCTCTCTCTCTCTTTCCCTCTCTCTCTAACATCCTATAGTCATCTAGGAAGAGGTGATTTCGACTGACCGAGATAGGCCATTACTTGGCCATATTGACTGACACCAAAAGAGTAACCAAAGCAAAAAAAGCCACCAAGAGAAGATGAAAATGGAAACTCTAGACTCTCCAAAAGCGACAGCGTGAGATGGTTTGTTTGCAAAGTATGTGGATGGGTCCCTTTTATAACCTATCATAGGACTATTGCACGGTACCTCGACCCACCACATGATAGCTCAATGGCCCTGATTAAAAACCCTAGAAAATTTGATGGTCCCGAGTGTGATGCATGGCACCTTGAGAAATACTGCATCATATAGTACCGCACCATGCAATGTGCTGACTACTACGTGGTGTCATCTAGCACTCCGTGGTATATCAAGGATACTATTGCACATGATTAATCTCTAAAACTTTTCCTCTCTTCCAATGTCCATTGACCTTTGCATGATGCAAGCAAAACAAATAGGTATAAACTGTAAAATTTTAGGCATGAAGACTTTAGACATATTAGTTGAAAACTTTGGAAATGAAACCACACAATAAACCATCAAAATAAAATGCATCAATGTTTTTTATGTCCTCCACATCATGAAGAAAAGATATGCAAATGCCAAAATACCCAACCTACAATTTATGGATAGCTTGTACTAGTCAAACACATTGTTTGATGTTGCATGAGAGATAAAATGGACATTTTTCATGCATTTCTCTAGATGTTTACCTACCTTTTCACCATTTCAACTAAAGTTCAAGGACTCTACATTTCAATATCCATGACTATATGGTATTCCTGCACATAACTTAGAGACAATCCATTGTGTGAGTAATATCTAAACCCTCATGAGGAGCAATGGGCTTATCTATCAAAGATTCCACTACTTCCCACTTCTATGTTAAAATAGGCTCTTGACAAGGAAGGTACATAGAAAGAATGATTTACAATGTCATGGTATCCTAGAAGCAATATTGCTAGCTTTGGTCACTTTGTTTTTGACAATGCCTCTACAACACACTAGAGCTCACAATATTGCCATCTTGTGCCACTTGCCTCTAAAACACACGAGCTTACAACATTGCCAGCTTGTATCACTTTGTTCTAGACCATGCCTGTTGGGAAAACAGGAGGGGAAAGAGAAGTTGTATCCTATATGAGATGGAAAAGCAAGAGGGACAAAACACCTATAGGAGGGAAAAGAGTTATTGTAGCAGAAGGCAAAGTAAGAGGGGACAAAGCAACAATTTGAGGGGAAAGAGCACCTATAGGAGAGGTCATAGAGCAAGAGAGGGCATATCAAGAGAGGAAAGAGAAGGTAGAGGTAGAGCATAAGGGGATAGAGCAAGAGGACACGAAGAAAGAGTGGGAAGAGTAGGAGAGAGAAGACTAGCTGTAGGTGGTGTTGCAACCCAAATTTTGAAAATGGAGGGAAAGAACAATTGGACCAGAAGAGAAAGAGGGGGAAGGCCTGCAGTAGGCTAGAGGACAAAAGAAATTCGTCCAAAAGGGCCCACAATGGAGGGAGAGGGCAGTTGGACTAGAGCAGAGGAGCCAAGAAAGAGGGAGAAAACCTACAATACACCCAAGGAGAAGAGAAAGTTGCCCACAAGGGCCCTCAAAGCCTTAAATGAGATTCGGGGTTGATCTGGGATGGGTGCACATGGGAGGGTGTTCAAAGCATGGGTTAAGGGTGGGGGATGGATTGGATGGTCCCCAATGTAAGAGGAATAGCCAATACAGGCTCTCTACACTTCCATCCCTCCACCTCAGCATACCATTGCCCCACACAAAGGATCACTCTCATTGGTACACTTCGAATCCCTTCCAAATCCCTTAAAATTAGGAAACACTAATTAGAGGCCCTTTTGAGACCCCATTTCTCCCCTAATGATTTATGGATTCCGAAGTGCATGCCTTAATGTGAGATGAAAGATTACAAATAAAGTGATTGAAGTTAAAGGTTCTAGGAAAAGTGATTGAAGTGAAAGATTATGAATAAATTGAGTTTGAGATTTGATTTAAAGATTTGGAGAATTCTCTACTAGATATTGTGAAGTGACATGTGAAGAACCATAATGTGTGGTAATGCTCATGAGAAAGGTTGACATTTTGCTATGATGACAGTAGGAGAACACTCTACTAGAAACTGTGAAGTGACAGGTGCAAAGCCATAACTTGAGGCGAAAGATTTGGAATAAAGTGAGTTAAATATTTGGAATGAAGTGATTAGGAAAAACTAATGAGAGAGGAAGTGCTTTCAATCTTGGACTTATGCACTATTGTCTTGGTATTCAGTTCTGGAGAGATTCAGACATCACCGAGTCAACTTAAGTATGCTGATAGTCTCCAAAAGAACTTTCATATGGAAGATTGCAAGATTGCAGCCACTCCCATGGAGCAGAGTTTGAAACTTACAAAATATTCAAAAAAGCCTACAGTCAATGATAGGTACTATAGGCAACTCATCAGATCTCTTATATATCTGACTATCACACAGCCAGATATTTGTTATGCAGTAAGCTCACTTGCATAGTTTATGGCAAATCCAAAACAGTCTCACTGGAATGCAGCCAAATCATCTTGAGATACATCAGAGGTACAAGATAGTTTGGGATAGAATATAGAGGAAGTCATCCGAGGTTGCATGGATACTATGATAGTGACTATGCCGAAGATCATGGGACCAGGAGATCCACATAGGGATATGCATTTTTCCTTGGTCAAGGTGCTATATCATGGTTGTCCAACAAACAAAAAACTTTTTCTTTGTCTTCGACTAAAGCAGAATATAGAGCACTCACTATAGGTGCATGTGAGGCTATATGGCTCAAAAGACTATTGTTGAAAACAGATTGCTTTGATGAGTCAAAGCTAATAACAATATACTGTGATAATCAGTCGGCTCAAGCATTGGCCAAGAATCTAGTATATCACTCCAGGACAACGCACATTGATGTCAAAGAGCACTTCATCAGAGAAAGAGTCTTACTTGGTGACTGCAGCATTGTGATAGCAAAGAGAATGTTGCAGACATCTTTACCAAACCACTTGGTAAAGAGCTTTTTGAGAAACACCAACAAGCTCTTGGTTTGATGCAGAGGAAGGACATTCCCATTAAAGGGGTCTGATGGAATATAATGTTCAGTCCTTCTTCGATTTCCCCAGAATCATCATCTTGAGGGAAGTCCTACTTCATGATGTTGATCTTGAGGGAAGGTGTTGAGAGATCATGCTCAACATCTTATGATCATATGTGAATAGCACTAACACTTATAGAGTGCTATAAAGGAAAGGGTTAGATGCCCTAACCCTAACCCTAAATGGGTTGGTATATATTCTACATTTTCAATTAAATCTAGTGTACAGTTAGTCATTTGTGGTGTGCTCTCTAGTTGTGCCCTCTCTCCTCATCCCCACTCTTCTCCTCTCCCCTCTTCATATTTTGTCAGAATCAACATAAACAAGAAGAAAATGTTCAAAAATCATGCTTTTGTTCCAACAAATTTTGGACTACTTTAGAAAAAGATCTTCACAATGGAGTAGAATTTGATGAATCCTCTTGAGGTTATGATGCTCTAAGAGTACATTGAGTCTCTACCTCTTGTGCAAGTGGTGTACATTGAGTCTCTAATTTTGATGCAATCCATAATAATTTTGAGGTAGACTCAATCTCTTCTTCCTTTGCAAGATGTGATGTAGATGCACATTGAGTCTCTACTTCTTGTGTAGGCAGAATGCATTGAGTCTCTACTTTAGGTTGAGACTCACATTGAGTCTCTACTTCTTGCATAGACAGAATGCATTGAGTCTCTACTTCACATGGAGAATGTAATGCTTTTGCGATAGACTAATTCTCTTCTTCCTTTGCACGTTGCAACTCTGCTTAAGGCTATGATGCTTTAGGAGACTGAATCGTCTCTTGTGTTGCTTTGGGTGACTGAGTGGACTCCACCTCAGTGACATGCTATTTGCCAATGGTAGAAATTAGGCTGTGAATAGTCTTAGCCATAAAATCTTGTAGCTTGAGCTCTATATATGCTTCTATTGAGGCATGTGAGGCCCATTCAAAAATTTCATTTAGGAACAACATGAATTTGTAGGCAAATCTCCACCCACATCTATACCCGTCTTTCTGCTCCACTGCGGTACATGTCTAGAAATTTTTTTGGCCTTGATGCTACTTGATTTTTCTAATAGTAGGTACTAACTTGTTTGTAGACCTATCCACATGACATATGAAAGAAGTATGTGTGTATTAAATAATAAGATACATGTCCATCATGACATATTAAAAGAACACTTACTTGAACATCTAGCCATGAAAGCCTCTGAATGAATTGACAAACCAACAATGGTTGCCATCATCAAGATCCCATACTACCAGACTCCAATGTGAGCTACACAACCAATATTAATTAACATGAGAGACTAAATAACAATTATTAATTGACACAATATTGCCAATGAAAAAGTAAAAGAAAGGTTGGGATGATACTTATGCCTTGTAATATCCATAAAGATGGCTTGCATGCCATCCAAATCTAAAGGTTGTAAACATGTAAAAGCCTTATCTATCATCTTCTTGCTATCACTAAGTATAGCTCGAAGGAGAGAATTGGGCATATACACACAATTCTGTACTAATCTAGGAAATTGAGATATAGGCATACTACAGCAACAAATAAACAAATGTAGCAGAACGTGAATCAAAAGACTGAAGTATTAAGCCAAGAGAAGTTTGTATCAAACTTGAGGGTGGCCATCATGACTTTCTCATTAACCTATTTAAAGGGTTTGAGATTATCGTAACTTCCTCTCAACCAAATGTCAAAACCTGAGGTTGTTAACCAATGATAACCCTGACATCAAAAGAGCTACCTAGTTCCTCCAATACAACAGTCACATTAGGGTAACTTATGTATGTAGCAGCCAATGTTCCCTCTGGATGCTCCACAATGTTATCTCAATAAATGCTTTAATGGTAGATTCCATATATGCATGTAGATGCAAGCTTGTATATGTTGACAGTGAGGTTTCAACACCACTCAAATTAAGAATTTGAGCAAGGAGCAATAAGCAGTTATACCCGACTCTCCACCCACAACTGTGGCCATCATTTTACTTCACTGCCTGGCATGTTATACATTCTGTTTGATCTGCTAGTCACCTTCCAATTGCATAATTATGTCTATAGCACGTACCGATTTTCAAGCTAATGTACACATCATAATAGATAACATAAATGAATGTTTGTATTGCATATGATGCATCTCATGGAAGTAATTGTAGCACAGGTAGTTTATACATATGCTTACACACTACCATGGACAGATGCTATTGAATTGACAAAGAAACATTGCTTGGCTAAGATGTCCATAGCCACCAATCTCCAATGTGAGCTGCATTATAATTAAGAATAATTATTATTTGACATAATCCTAAGAAAAGTTAAAGATTGTTACTCACTTCTCATAATACGTAGTAAAAATAACTCGTGCCTCATACAAATCAATAGGTTGCAACCAATTGCAAACACCGTCTATGGTCTTTTGCTTGTTGCTAAGCACATTAGAAACAAGAGGATTGATCATATATGCACATCTTTGTATATATATAGCAAGTTGTGCTATAAGCATATTGCAATAAAAAGAAAGGAATATTAGTTCATTTGATTCAATCAAAATACAAAAGTATAAATCCAAGAAAAAGTGTGTCAAACCTGAGGATGGCTATTATGACTTTTTTTAAAATCTCTTTCTTGGGGTTTAAGAGGATTAAAATCTCCTCTTCAATGAATGGAAAAGTAAGAGGTTGTTGTGGATCTTGAAACCTAACATGAAATGACATTCCCATTTGCTGCAAGGTAGTAATATTTTCTTGACTCACCTGATGGACAACGAGAGCAGCTTTGTTTTCTTGAGATGAGCTTCCTATTTTCTCTACAATAGTTATGTCCTCCTCACCCTCCTCCATCTCCTCCTCCTATATTTGAGATTTAAACATTTGTATCGATTATTTTTTTTAAAAATACTTGTTAAAGAAATGTAGAAAATTAAGAATAAGGTATACCTCAAGATATCTTCATGGTCTTTTTATGTAACCTTCTAAGGCAAGATCACTGTCATATCCATCACCTTAATCTCTAGCTTCCTCACTATTGGTGATATCCTCAGTATCATATCCATCACTTTTGTAAATTTCATCTTCTTTCTTGCTCTCATCATACATAGCCATCTCTATGTGGCCATCCTCTTCATGTGATATCTTCCGTTCTGTATCATACTTAGTTGTGCGAGATGTTGGACAAATTGATGTAATGGGGGTTGTACCAAGGGGTACAAGGTTAGTGTGAGTTTGTGTGTCACCACATGGTGGTTAGTGTGACAAAGTTAGGTCGTAGAAGGTTCTATTAGGTGTGATTGAGAGATTCATGGGCTTGATTGAGAGATCAATGGAGGAATTTGTAGATCTGGAGGTGCTCTCCCTTGGGCACATACATTGTAACATTTTCCCTTATAAGGGCTCTTCTACCCATGAATAAACAACACTTTTCCTCATTGTTGATTCACTCCATGTTTCCTTTGCTGCTCCATCATGTGGTATCAGAGCCACTTCACCCTCCTTGAGCCTTACTTCCAGTGCCATGTCATCATCTTCTTCCCAAATCCTTCATTTCTTCCCTCTCTTCCCACAGAAATTGCTTAAGCTTGTTCTCTTGGTTCAGAAAGGATCGTGTCTTCTACCCATGCTGACAAGATGATAGCTTGACAAAACTTCAGTGAGTTCTCCCTCGGTGTGTCAAATCTTTCTAATTGTTCTTAGCTAGAATTAGATGACCCTATGAGGAGTCTACAATTGAAGTCTAAGAACCAATGCTCCAATACATGAAAAGAAAACACAAAAAAACCAATAAAAAAAGGTGCAACTTTCTCATATGACCTAACACAGCATTGCACAATTCGTCCCTAGGGGGTCCTCTTTAGTAATAGAACTTCCATTCTATTGCAAAATCCCTCTCATATTTGTTTCTATCTAGGTGAATTTTAGCCTCCAATCTCTGCTTGTTGTTGGATTCATATTTTGGGAGTTTTGTGGTTTTGAGAGTTGATCAAGTTAAATAAAATTTAGAGCTTCTTACTTTGACTGAAAGATTTTTCAATATTAACTGTGCTTGAGTACTAGAGTTTGGTCATTGGACTTGTGGTAGTCACATTCACCTACAAATACTCTACTTGATGTATTGAAATTCTTTGCTTCATAGCTTTGGATTCATGGAAGCTTCTTCTTGTGGTTCTAGCAATACTCCATGTGTTAGGAAAATAAAGAAGAAGAGGGCTCCAAAATACACCAATAGGAAAGTCACTAGGCTTCAAGACAAAACTCAAGTCCCTCACTACTATAATTATGCAAAGTATCTTGGTTTTTCATATTTTATTGCTTGCAATATGAATTTATATGGTGATGGTTCTTTTTGAAGATTTGTAAAGGGGTTAGATACTGACATTATTCGTAAGACCTTCCCTATGGCCTCCAAAAAAAAGATAGACAAGCTTGAGGGAGAGGGATTTCACACATGGCAGACCACACACAAGTTTATTCTCATGAAGAAGGGGATTTGGAATATTGCTAATGGGAAAGACAAGAAACCTACTACTAGGGAAGGAAAAGCTTTATGGGGCTACCTAGGGATGAAAAGGCATTAGCTATAATTACACTTGGATTGAGTGATTCCTTTATTCATCACATTGATGGTTGTGAGACTGCACATGATGCATGGAGGCACCTTGAGATTTGTATCTAACCCTCTGTTAGCCTTGAGCCTATGCTCGAATTTCTCTTGGCATTCCCCTACCAAGTTCTGATCATCTATTAAGTGTCACTTTTCCAAGGGTGGATCTGGATATGTTTCCTTATATGAAGGTGGAGATGTGAGGCCTTGGGACTGCACTGGCTTGTTTACATCCGAGTATGGAGGCATACTCGGGTAATCCTGGGAGAGGGCTTGTCCGGATGTAGAGGAGGTGGCGAGGGTGGCTGTCTCCTCATCTAAACCATCTTGGATGAGTACTTGGTTCATTCCTTTGCCCACCTGGGTGACCTTCTTGGACCTAATTTACAGGGGTTTTGGGGTGCCTTGGGGTTTTGTGGAATAGACATTTTGTCCTTCCTTGCTTGCTTCTTCATTTCCTTGTTGATGGCCCTGGCCTGCATCCTCGTGATGACCTTCAAGGGTACTACTACTACTTGACCCTATTCAATACTCATCAAATTTTGGGCGGGGTGGCTAGGGTTGCTGGTCTCCTAAAGGGACAATCCTTGAATAGAGGATCTACTCTACAACCAACACACAAGGGCATGGGTCTTGTTGTGGGTGGAACCATGGGGTAAGATCCTTAAGTCTTGTAAAAATTGCAGCCCTTGAAGCATGAAACAAGAGGGTTTGCTGAGCCCTTATATGGGCATTCACGCCCTATGGAACCTTGGCAAGTATAGCCTTGGATAGGGGGCCTTCATGCCATGGAGTTCATGTCTCTTGCCCTCAATGGCCTACGGGTGCTGTCTAGAACACTAGGACATGTTGATACTCATTTAGGAGGTAGTGACTTTGCCGCTTCCCTCCTTGCAAGGGTAATAGTTGGGATGTCCGTGATCCTGTTCCGACTCCTCCCAATCATTGGGTAGTTCCTCCACCAACACTTGATTTACTGGAGTTATCCCAGGGGGGGTTCTGGACCCAGTCTAGGTAGCAGTAAGGGAGCCTATTGTGCCCTAGATTTCTAGAGGGTCACCTTGTGCATTCATTGGGTTGGGTGGGGCCGTTAGGGCTAATGAGGGTCTCGCTTGATACATTAGTTGGGGAAGAACCCTCAAGAATTGGCATTGGGAGGTGTCATGGTTTCCCCATCTATAGTAGTATGCATAGTAGAGTGCTTGCCTTGCCCAAAGGTAGGGCACTCATTGGAGGGGTGATTGCCATCGCATACCCGTGCCAAACATTGTCTCTCCTGGGGAACAAGTGGGGGTTACTCTATGTTTCCATGGAGGTTCCTGACTTCCACTGCTGGCCCAGTTGATTCAGTAGGTTGGAGGCCAACTCGCTCATATCCAAACCCTTAGGTTCATTGTTCTCCTTCTTGGTAGGCTCCATACTGGAAGACCTTACTGATTGTGGTACCTTGGATGGAGTTGTAGTTTTGTCTTAGACAACCTTATCCATCATATTATCACTTATGTGGATGGCTACCTTGCTACAGGGTTCAAAGGAAGTGGGATTCATAACCATTAATAAGTGGTCATGTAGCTTCGGGTCTACCAATCTGATGAGAAATCATGGCAACAATTGTTCGTCACTCATCCTCTCATGTGGTTCACAGCAGGAATTGAGGTGCCTAGCGATGTAATCACGGGGGGATTCCTCGTCATTCTATTTTGCCTCATATAATTGATGAATCGGGCTCCACTTATGACCACTCTGGGTGAACCCTACAATGAATGCTTTTCGTAACACCTCCCAATTGACTTTCTCTTTCGGGCTAAGGGCCCTATACCATTGACCTACCTTACCATCCAGGTTGAGGCCAAAAGCATTAACAATTTCTAGATCTCCAGGAGCACCAAATGCTTCACATATTTGCTTGGATCGCTCCATGTGGGAGACCGGACCTCCTTCCCCAAGGAATTCAGTTATCAACTTGGAGATGGCTATGGGTCAACTCTTAGAGGGATTGGTGATCCCTGTTGGAAATAGGGTGCGACCGACAATGGGGTGGCCCCCCTTCCTAGTGCATTTCACCAAGATGCACATCACCTCATCGGATAGCATCATTTGGGAAGCTGGTGGAGGCAGTGTCATTGTGGGCTTCACTGGGTTTCACTAGTGGCGGGCTTCACTGGGTTGCCGGTATCGGCATTGGGGCTGTGAAACCTGCCCCCCCACACATCAGAGCTATAGCTGCGGGAGTAAACTTTCCAACTCCAGGAGGAAGTAGGTCACTATGCATTTGCATGGAGGTTCCTTGCATTCGACAATAAGGTGGAACTTGCGGGACCACGTAGCCGACGAGTTTCGGGGGCACCTGGAATCTAATATGGTCTTTGAACCCTACTCCTAACCCTAATGGGTTCACATGTATGTCTTCATGTTCAAAATGAAGATGGAAGCTCAAATTCAAAGTGGTTTTTGAGTGTTGATAGTCCCACATGTAGGAATCTCTCATTTGTGCACCAAAAGAAGTAGTTTTTTGCTCTTTTTTGCTTAGTGTCGGTAGTTTAGGTAGTGTATAGCACCCCAAACACTCAAAGTTGGAACAAAAAACCAGAAAGCATCAAACAGAGGTTGATGAAATTCATGTTCTCAGACATCTCCTATCCCCATGGGTCATCACCTTAGCACTATCCCCACAACCCATTGCCTTAGCGCTATCCCTATGGTCAAACAAGCCCCTATCCCCATGACCTGACAACTATCCACCATCTAAATTAATACGTGTCAGAATCTACTATCCCACCGGTCTGACAGGCGTTGACCCATGGCCTTGAGCCTATGCCCATGACTCATTGCTTACTATCAACCCTACAACCATCACCATACTCACACCCCTCCGAGGCAGCTAACATGCTGACCATCACTTTAAGTCTATCCCCACAACCATTGGCTTATAGGTAACCCCTCAACCATCACCGTATTCATATCCCACCGATCTAATCATCCCCATGCCCGTTGCTTTAGTGCTAACCCCACAACCATGGGCATACCATCCTCATCCCAGCCCACCGACATGTGTCAATAATCTATCCCTATGCCCATCGCCATAGCTCTATCCCTACGCCTGTTGCCATACTTCTATCCCTACACCCGTTGCTATAAGTTTATTCCCACACCCGTCACCATAAAGCTAACCCTACGACCGTGGAGATAGCTCTAGGAACAGAACCAATGTCAAAAGAAAAATACAGAATTAAATTTGAGGCAGAGTGTACCTTTGCGAAGATCTTACTCATGCACTTGAGGTCCAAAAGAATTTTGTCCAAGGAACCCAAGCCCAAGGATAGTGCTTCAAGCTATGCTCAGCCCGCTCTTTGCCCTAGTTTGGGATGGGAGCTCCACTCCTAGCTCTCACTCCAAGTTAGGGCCTCAACATGAGGACCCCTCTAGCTCTGACGAGATGGAGAGCTTGAATGAGGACATGCAAGACTTTGCAAGCCGGAGGAGGGCTTCCAAAGCCCCTACACCCACCTAATTCTCTAGCTCCTTCCATAGCCTCTAGGTTAAGAGGTATGATATCCAACGCGCTTGGATGGTTGGGCTGAACAAATTCAGCAAATATGGAGAACCCTTTTGCAGTATGTCTGCAGAAAGGAGAGGCCAGCAACAACTAGCCCCTGAGCCGCAGGTAGGAACTGAGGCCACCTTTGTGGACTCAAGTCCCACATCCTTTGCAGGCCACCCTATGCACCAATTTACACAACTGGCAAGAAAGTAGTAATTCCCATAAGTAATAAATGCATAAAGAAATACAATGTTGTTATGCAAAACTCATAGTCTCCAAATAGCTCCTCTCCTGCATGTATATCATCTATGGATTCAATAAAAATGTGACCGTATTTTGCAATATCTATGTTCATCATGGACGGTGGAACGTCAGGGTAAAATTGTTATTTCTATTTTGCTGTTGATAGACCCTGCCACATTGCCATATTGAACATCACCAACAATATGCATCATATCCTTCATTGGGACAGTAGGGCCCTCTTGGATGGAGTACTTCTTTATCCTTGGATGAACTCTACATAATTCTTTCTAGTATCTATAGGAGTACTTATGACCTCCATAATGGAGAATAATAGTCGCTCTCTTGATGGAGTCATGCATAAACAAGCCCAAACAGACTCTTTAATGGTTGACTCATGCATCTGTAATTGGTTGACTGATGCATCTCAAAAGCCAGATTTTTTATGTAGAACACTTCATTGATAAGGATAGGTAACTTTGGTGGTCCAAATGGATCTCAAACTGGTATGTACCTACTCAAGCTTGATTTGAACGTATCTCTACATCACAAAAGACAATTACAATTAGCTACAATGATAGTTATACTAACTTGAGATAGAATAAAAAAACACTTTGATATCTGTACCTTCATGGAAAATACGCATTCTATAGTCGGTTCATGTAGGCCTTAGCAATGTGTTTCTTGATATAGCAACCTTTGTACCCTAGGTCTATAGCCAATTGTGAAACTTGCATAGCATTCATGCTAGAGAGTTGTGGAGCATTCCTTAAAAGTATTACTTGGGATGCATTGAGTTCAGGCACCTGGCCATCACCACCATGGTTTGCCCTAGGGTGTACACCCTTTGGTTCTATATTATGACCTACAGACCTCCCTCTTGGTTTGCAAGAGGAAGATTTCTTGTTTTATATTCCATTCTTGACCATGCATGATTTTCCTCCTTCCATTCATCAATAAAGCTGGAGCAATTTTGGCGATACTACCATAGTGCGCTCATCGACGATCACCGGATCCACCCCCTGTATATGCCAATGGAACGGCGATGGACTTGGGTAGAATTTAGAGAGCTCCAACAAAAGGACCCTAATATGTTGTACAATTTTTTGAAGTACAACTTCCTCAAGGAGATGACTCAGGAGGGATTTTGCTTCTGCCTCCAGTCATTCAATGACACGTACGGCTTGGGACCTGATCCCATTGTGTGGTAGTGGTCCACTTCAATCACTGCCTCCTCTTACTCTTCTGTGACCTCCCTGTTCACAATTGCCCCATCCACAACCACCTCCACAATCTGAACAATCAGATTGTCTTCAATCCTGACATTGGTCCTACGCAATTTCAGGATCTTGATCTCTACCTCTGCGTCTGCAATCTCCACGGACACCACATTTGCATGTACAAGGATATGCACACCACTCATTTTTGGAAATATTGCTCGTACCTCACTCGGCTCCTCACTCCTCGATAGCTGGACCACTATGTAGTCCTATAGACAGTCCTCACCACACATCTCCTCCAATGCAGCTAACTCAAGGGCAGATGAGCAACAAGAAGAGGGGCATGTTAACATCCACAAAGTACAATCACCAAATGCAGGGTAATTAGTGGATTAAAGGTCATTAGGCTTCATGATTTACTTCAATGGTTATAGCCATGGAAGGATTATGGTACAAGCTCAGGGAGTTTGAGCCCCAAATACCCCAAGGCCAAAGATTGTAGGCAACATGCACAAGTTGCATGTTCTAGCTTATAGATTGCATGTTCCAGCTCATAAGTTGTAGGTTCCAGCTTTGCAAGCTGTGGTTAAGTGTCTTGCGGGAGTGAAGCCTCACCACTCCAGGTTTTGAGCCTTGTACATGGGGTTTGAACCACAAATATCTTAAGGCTTGGAGGCACTCAGGGAGTTTGAGCCCTAAATAGCCACAGGCTTAGAGGCACGAGGCTATAGACTGGCATCTATGTCGGTCTTTAGGACTGGAGCATCAGGGGCAAGGTTGTATCCTCCTCTTGTGCACTTTGGATGCACGTGTCGCTAGCCGTCGAAGGACTGGGTGATGAATTGTGTGAGGGGATGCACCTATAAGATTTTGTATAGATGGAGGTAGGAGCCCTCGAGTTGGCGCTTCCAATGGTGCATCAGTGCACTGTCTGACAGCTCTTGAAATGACTGCAAGTCAGGGCACCACTAGACATTTTCAGGCAAGGAGGAAGGAGGAGCTTGTGGAGCCTCGTGATCTTCAACTGGCATGGGTTCTGGCTCTATTGTGCCTATTGACATTGTATCATCAGCCACCTGGACAAATTTGATTGCTTCTTTGAATAGCGTGTTGAAAGCCTCATCAGGGAGGTTGATCAGAGTTGTAGAGGAGATGGACATGGAGGTCCCATGCTGTGTGGTGGTGGTGTTAGAGGCATTGGAGAATACTCGGGTAGTGTTGTCCGAGGGAGGGGAGGTTGGCTGGCTTGCTGGGTGGGTTGGTGGGATCTAGAGGAGGTGGTGGCGGGATTTCAATAGGTGGGGCAGTAGAATCAAATATGGTGATGGCTTCTTGGCCTTCCTCCTCGGTGAGTTCCTCAGGGTATGCTACATGTATTGTTTCAAAATTGCTCACCAAGGACTCAAGTGAGTCTTGGAGAGCTTGCTGCACCTGGTTGAAGAGGATTATTATGCCAAGGGGGTTGTAAGTGGTGGACTAGAATGCCGCAAGATGCCCTTGAGATTGGATTGTAGAGGCTCTGTCATAGGTCTGCATCCAATCAATGTCTGCTTGCAGACTTTCGAGGGTGTAGACCAACGGGCTGAGTTCCTCGGGCTTTGCAATTTGCATCACATCATCATCCATTTGATAATTAGTGGACTCCGTGATAATGCAACACCAAGCTAGAAATTTAGCAAAATGGGATGAGTGGCTAGAGTCTGGAGGTCTAAGGGGTAAAGAAGAGAGAGACTAGAGGGATTGAGATCTAAGGAAAAATATGACATGGCTAGGATGGGGTGGTAGTGTGATTGGGGTTATGAGCGGAGGATTGTTTAGAGGGAGTTAGGAGGGGGTGGAGCTTTGAGGTCTAGGTGGAATATGAGGTTTTGTGCACAGAGTGCATCGAAGTGAATTTGTAGTGTTTGGGGGATGGTGCATGGTGTGAGGGTGTAAGTGGCGAGCTGTGCGGAGACCTCCTTGTACATTATAAACTCTTGTTGCTACCGGTCTTCCAAGCCCGAGTCTTATGATTGGCCAGGGACACATTGTCATTCATTCTCCTCTTGAAGGGACACCGTCAATGCCCATTCTTGTGCTAGGAGATCTTGTAGTGTTTGGATCTGGCACTCTTGGTTCTCCTATGTCTGGCATGCTATGCTTCTGCTTGTGCCTTTTGCTCCAATGTTGTTCAAAGGCCAAACTCCACTTTGTCATCCTGGTCCATAAGAGTTTGGACTAGTGATTTGTTGGTGGTGAGCTTATCCTTGAGTTTTGTCATTGCCAGCTCAAACTCTTCAGCCTTTGTGCGGTACATGGATGTTTTTGTTGGTAAGCTGAAATGAAAGGAAAGAGTGGACACAAACTCAGAATACTTGCATTACTTGCTTTTTGGAATGAACAAGAGTGAGGTCCTTAAGTAGGCACCTCATACATGCTCACTGACATCACTGATGACTTCAGAGCTCCATAATCATCTCCTCAATCTACTCCTAGATTCTCTCAATCATCCTATGTGGCTTTTCCACCACCTAACTGTGCTTGTGGGCACCTAACTGTGCCTATAGCACTCACACATAGAAACATAAGGTGTGCCTGAGGCATACACCTTGAGATATCCCATCAAACCCCCCCTCAAGGGAATGCCTTAGGCTATGTCAAGGATACATCTAGTCTCATAGTTTCTCATGCCATCTCATGGCGGTCAAGGATAAATCTATGGCTAGGTTCTCATGCTAGCAAGGGTTCCCATGGGTGTAAGGTAAACAAAAGGGATACAAAAAGACCTTCCAATGGTTATCTCCCCTGCATGTACATGCACACAATGTCTGCAGGAGGTACCATGGAGCAAAACATACACATGGCCTACATCATAAGGTGACCAGAGGTGTTTACAAAACACACAAAAACACAATAGTTTATTTCATTCATTTTGGAGGACTATCCAGGCTGAGTACCTTGACATAAAAAGAGAGATCTGGAGCATACATAGAGATGTTTTAAAATGCATAATCTTCATGGGATGCCTCATCTTGTGGAGGCTCTACAACTGAAAGTAGATTTGCATTTTTTGTCTTTGCTTTGGCTCTGCAAAACTTCTCATTATGGTTGTTCTTGCCATAGTGCTTGCATGGATTAATTTTGAAGCAGTCCTTTGAAAGGTGATTTGTCTTTCCACAGTGATTGCAAGGGGTATACTTGCTCTTCTAGACTTTTATAGCATAAACAGTGTCATTGCCTTTCCTGAGCTCCATATGCCTTTCTTCTTCTTGGAGAGCAGAGATAATACCTTCAAGATTAGGATTAGGAAGATTTTTCAAAGTGGTAACTATGTGATCATATTCTTCAGGCATAGTCTTAAGTAACACTGCCATAGCATCATCTGGAGTGATAGGAGAATTGATAGAAGCTAATTGAGTCATAAGACTCCGCATATAGTTGACATGAGCTGCCAAAGTAGTACCACTAACCATCTTCAATTCAAAGAAAGAGATTTTAAGTGATGGTTTAGAGATGTGAGAGCTAGCACCAAAAATCATGTCAAGCTTCTGCCAAGCTTCTGAAGGAGACTCCAAGTCAGAGATATGGTGAATATAATCATCTCCTAAAGCAAGAGCAATGATACCATATGATTTTTCTTCTCTAGCTGGATCCCTTCCCGGTCGTGTCGGAGTTGAGGATTCTCCAGCATTGGAGGCCGTAGAAGAAGTGGTAGGAGTCGGTTTGACAAGTCCCCATAAGTTCTCCCTCATCAATGCAAATTTCACCTTCATGTGCCATGTGTGGAAGCCCTTTCCATTGAACTTCTCTAGATTCAATAGGGTAGCCATGAGAGGGTCTAACCCAGATATTGGGCAATGTCTATCTCTCTTACAAGGCAAAAAATAACTGAAAGACTTCCAAAATATGAGCACTTGATGTAGCAAAGACTAGTGACCAATATTCAATCAATGATGCTTCTGCTTACATGCTTCATAGAAGTGGCTAAAATGAATACTTTCCAATCAAAACCAGGTCTAGAAATTCAAAACAAAACCAAAGCCACACTTGTACTGAAGTTATTGAAAGTTTCAAAAAACCAGAAATGCTAGAGTAGCATTTTATGTAGCATCATCTTCAAAAACTTGTCCAAAACTGTCAAAACCAAAAGGCTGAACTTGGAGGGCTTGTAGCTCACTCTTCAAAGCAAGGAAAAGAGGGCTTTCTGAAGCAAAAGAAAGCTCATATACCACAGAGGGTCCAGCACAGAGGTTGGATGAAATGGTGTGCACTTTTGCCCGAGAGAGTTGCTACAAACTGAACCTGAGTTTTGACGATTTCTCCCTTGTTACTAAACCAAATGAGCTGAAAAATGGCTCAAAATCTTCGTCTTGAGGTCGCCCATCTACTCCTAAGAGGGCTCAGGCAATGGCAAAGTAGGCAGGGAGTATTGAGCAATAGAAGAAATTCGCTGTTTGGAGAATGGCAGCCAACAGAGACGCTTTTTTCTCAATTGCTTGCAGGTGGAAGTTCGCCCATACTAGAGGAGTTTCCAGCTCAGAGGGTTTGGGCAATGGTCGTTTGTAGGTGGAGAACCAAGCTCTCAAAGATTTTGGGAAGAAAGAGGAAAATGGAGAAGAAGAAGATGAAGAAGAAGATGATGTGGAAAAATGGGCTCAAGGGGGATCAAAGGGCTCTGATACCATGTTGGTAAGCTGAAAGGAAAGGAAAGAGTGGACACAAACTCAGAATACTTGCATTACTTGCTTTTTGGAATGAAGAAGAGTGAGGTCCTTAAGTAGTAGGCACCTCATACATGCTCACTGACATCACTGATGACTTCAGAGCTCCACAATCATCTCCTCAATCTGCTCCTAGATTCTCTCAATCATCCTATGTGGCTTTTCCACCACCTAACTGTGCTTGTGGGCACCTAACTGTGCCTCTAGCACTCACACATAGAAACATAAGGTGTGCCTGAGGCATACACCTTGAGATATCCCATCAGTTTTTATCGAAGCTACACTTAGATATTAATATAAAATCATGGCAAAATTTTATCAACCTATTTTTTTTAGTTTCACAAATTTGACATTTAAACATGGTATGATTTTATATATTTTCTTCTAAAATTTAAAGTAAAAGATATAAATCTTGGCAAAAATTCAAATTTTTTTGCATAAAAGTTTCAAATCATGGCAAAAGTTCCAAACATTTATTAGATCATACAAACTTTCGAAACCAATATAAAAGTTTCAATTCTTAGCAAAACTAACATGAAAAAATCATCCATGGTGCGGTACTCCTCCGCTCTACTTATGGCCGCTTGCCTTGTGGCTTGGGCGGCAACCATTATTGTGTGGCTATCATGCACGGAGAGCTATGCTTGGAGGAGATGTGCTAAGAGTGGTGAGGCCTGTTCTTGCCTCCTTTGCAGGATTGTTTGTGCCACCTATGGAAGCTGCGCCATGGCTTCGAATAAGTTTTGTTCCATCAGGTTTGCATGCGAGAGCTGCTCGGCTGACATGTGGCTATAGCCACCTGGTTTTTGATATTGGTGTGTGCTTCGAAATTGTAAAGCCTCTGCTAGGCTTTCCCATGGAGAGGACTAGGTGCTAGTGTGACGAAGGATGTGGTCTCTTGGGCGGTTGTTGAGGCTGAGACATAGGGCACAGCGGGAATTGCTGGCATGGTTTCGACTCTTAGGTGGAGGCCAATGGTGACCATTTTGTCACCTGGGAGGTCCTTGATTAAGATGGGCTCCTACTGAACCCTTTTGCCCTTGTCTTGAGGATCCGCTTGTTGGAGTCGTAGTCATTGGCTCAAGAATTCTTGCATCTGGCGAACCTCATATTGCATGAGCAACTGGCTGTGAAGATAGTGGGAGAGGGGGAAGGAGTCTCACTTGCAGCTTTCTCACATGCACAATGGGGGAATACACACACAGGTGGAGGCTAAAAACAATTTTCCTCTTCTTAGTTGTGAAAGCCAAAAGAACTCTAGTACAAAGAAATAGAAGAACCCAATATGTGGGTCTCAAACCAAACTCAACTAACTAAGGTGGCATACTAACTGAGCCACAAACTAGAGTAGATAAGGATAGCTGTCATCCAGCTATTATTCGTGGGCGGTGTACCAACTGCATCTGCAGCTAACAAGTCAGTGACATAAATGCACAACGGTCACCCTGGCATATCACGAGTGGAGCTCGATATCTCAACACTCCCCCTTGAGCTCAATCCCAATCCTTGCACACCAAGCAGGTCTCTGAACTTGTGCAGCGTCTCTCTGCCCAATGCCTTCGTGAATATGTCAGCTACCTGATCCTCTGGTGCTGACATAAACTAGATCAATAAGACCTAGTAAAACCTTCTCCCACACATAGTGATAATGCACCTCAATGTGCTTTGTTTTAGCATGATAGACTGGGTTATTTGTCAAGTGTATACTGCTCATGTTGTCACAATAAATGGCAACTGGCCCATCTGTAGACTGATGCATATCATAAAGTAGCTTATGCAACCAAGCTACCTCACATGTAGCCATTGTTGCACCCCTGTACTCAGCCTCTGTGCTCGACAAGGCAACTGTAGGCTGTTTCTTGCTACTCCAGGTGACTGCAGCACTCCCAAAAGAGAACACATATCCACTGGTAGATCGTCTATCGAAAATACTACCAGCCCAATCAGCATCAGTGTATCCATGCAACTGTATCTGAACCCCAGTCTCATAAAATAGTCCATACTGCAATGTGGACTTCACATACCTGAGTATGCGTCTAGCTGCATCCAAATGCGGTTTCCTTGGAGCTTGCATAAACTGACTTACCAATCCAATAGCATAGCTTAAATCTGGCCTGGTAATAGTCATATAAATCAAACTTCCTACTATGCGTCTGTACATAGTAGGGTCTTCCAGAAGCTCACCTGCATCTGTGCTCAGCTTCACATTCTGCTCCAAAGGAACTAAAATAGGCTTACAGCCTATCATCCCATATTTGGACAGCATGTCCAATCCATACTGCCTCTGCAAGAGCTGTATCCCACTTGGTGATCTAATCACCTCAATGCCCAAGAAATAACGCAGCTCTCCCAAATCCTTCATCTCAAACTTCTGCTTCAATAGCATTTTCACATGAAGGATATCTTCATCACTATCACCTGTGATGATCAAATCATCAACATAAATGACAAGCAGCATAATCCCTTTCTCTGTTTTTCTCACATAAAGTGAGAAATTTGCCTTGGAAATCTGAAAGCCAATAGTGACAAGATACTGTCCTATCTTATCAGACCATGCTCTAGGTGCTTGCTTCAAGCCATACAAGGCTTTCTTCAACCTGCAAACAAACTCAGGATGAATAGCATGAACATAACCTGCTGGCTACTCCATAAAGACCTCTTCTTGCAAATCACCATGCAAGAAGGCATTCTTTACATCCATCTGATGTAAATACCATCCCTTTGATGCAGCCATAGCAATGACTGCTCTTACAGTTGCCATCCTTGCAACCGGACTGAATGTTTCTTCATGATCAATGCCATATGTCTGTGCATACCCCTTGACAACTAATCTTGCCTTGTATCTATTCACAGAACCATCTGCATTGTGCTTGATCTTATAAACCCACTTATAGCCAATTGCATTCTTGTTTTTAGGCAAAGGCACCAATTCCCATGTAGCATTTGCTTCCAAGGCATCCATTTCTTCATCTATGGCTTTCTCCCATTTTTCATTTCCCATGGCTTGCTCAAAAGAAGCGGGTTCTAGTTCCTGTATCACTTTGACCATATAGGCATAGTGAATGGCTGTAAATCCATCATATTTCAGCCTATCCACAGGATACCTAGCTCTGGTAGACCTGCACAAAATAGGCTCACTTCTAGGTGCTCTCAAAACATCCCTGGTCTTCCTTACTCCAGGTGTAACCACAGAAGGAATACCCAACTCATCATCAATGCTCTGTTCTGAGCCACTGGATTCACCATCCACATAAGAGTGACCTGCATTCACATCAAACATGGGCTGATCTACCTTCTCTTTTCCTTTTCTTGATACCTGCGTACCACTCTTTGCATTGCTTTGAGGAGATTCTCCTGATCTCAATCTGCCTATCCATGGCGAAGTATGTGAACCACTACTAGAGGACACTGCAGGTCCACTGATATTTTGTGACTGCTGCATTGAATTCTGTGCATCTACATCAATCATCACATTTACTGGTTTATATCAGCTGCTCATCTCATAAAAAACAACATCTCTGCTCATTGTAAACTTACGAGTAGAAGGGTTATAGCATCTATACCCTTTCTGCTGCAGAGAATAACCAATAAACATGCACTTCTTAGCTTTTGGATCCAACTTGGACCTCAACTCATCTGGCACATGAACATAGGCAATGCAACCAAAAATTTTCAAATGAGAAATGTCTGGTTTCCTACCAGTATACATCTCCTCTGGCGTCATGCCATGTATTGATGCAGTGGGAGTCCTGTTCATTATGTAAACTGCTGTAGCAACTGCTTCAGCCCAATAATAATCTGGTAGATCTTTTTCATTTAGCATGGCCTGAGATACCTCTCCAATATGCCTATTTTTCCCTTCTGTAAGTCCATTTTGCTGTGGGGTATGACTGCATGAATATTGCTGCTTTATGCCATGCTACTGTAGGAACCTTGCAAACTCATTTGAGAGGTACTCTCCCCCTCCATCTGACCTTAGGCATTTTATTTGCAGGCTTGTTTCTTTTTCAACCATAGCTTTAAAAGCTTTGAAGTGCCTAAACACTTCACTTTTCTTTTTCATAAAATACACCAAACTTTTCTGCTGAAGTCATCAATAAAAGTGACAAAATAGTGACAGCCTCCAATAGATGCAGCTTTAGTAGTCCACACATTAGAGTGGATTAATTCCAATGGCTTTTTACTCTCTTGAACATGCCTAGGAAATGGTTTCCTTGCCTGTTTTCCAAATTGACAGGCTTCACAAACCTTATGCATTTCTGCAACCTTGAATTTAGGCAATCTTGCAACAATATTTTGGGCTTGCATTGATTTAAGTCACTGTATATTAACGTGACCAATGCGCTTATGCCAGATATCAATATCTACAACTACACCGGTCCCATGTGCAAACATTGCTGCACTCAATTCAGGCATGTCCACATCCAACGTAAACATCTACCCTTCTTCTTTCCTTTTGCTATCAAGCGACCGTTATTTTTCATATCCTCAACAAATCATCCATGAGGATTAAATCTGACCTGCAAGCCCTGCTCAACCATTTGACCAACAGAAACCAGGTTCTTGGTGATGTTCGGGACATGAAATACATCAGACAGGTATTTCTTTTTCCCATCCTACATAGACAAAGGAATTTTACCAATCTGCACAATAGGATGTGCAGTATCATCACCAGTCTCCACAAATCCTGGTTTTTCCATTTTCCTTGCATCCTGCATCCACTCTGCATGACCTGTCATGTGGTTTGATGCACCTGAGTCAACATACCACACATCATTTCGTTCTTCTGCACTTGTCATAGAATTGGTCATGTGCTGCACCATAAATAGATGCTCATTTCTGTCATCACCCTGTCTACTAGAAGATGCATAATTACCTTGCTGCAATTTTCCATTCATAATGTCATTCTACTTTTTGTAGCAGTCCTTAGCCATATGACCCATTTTACCATAGTAGTAGCATTCAACATTGTTGTTTGCATTTTGGCCTCTTTGCCATCCACCACAGTCTCTTTGTCTCCCCCTGCCTCTAGAGTAACCTAGGACTGGTTTTCTTGAGTTTGCTGCATATTCTGATTTCTACCACGGCCTACAGATAGGCCTCCTCTACCTCTGCCTCTACCTCTTCCAGCATTTGAGTAGAAGACAGTTTCTTTTGAAGTTCCTCCTGAAGAAGATGCACCCCCATTTCTCTGCTCTTCAGAAATTAGAAGAGCAAACAACTCTTCAAAATCAGGAAATTTTTCACGGACGGTAATGGATGTCTGGAACTATGCATAATCCTTTCCTAGACCATTCAAGGTCACAGAAACTAGATCATCATCTTCCACTGGTGACCCAATGGAAGCAAGTGCATCTGCAATTTTCTTCACCTTCATGTGGTAGTCATTGATGCTCAAATTTTCTCTCTGCACATTGTGCAACTCCTGTTTGAGCTGCATTTTCTTGGCTTGCATATTTGTGCTGTACTTTTTTGCCAAAGTATCCCATGCCTCCTTTGGCATACTTGCATCCTGAATATGCACAATCATAGAATCCGAAATACTGATAGATAGCCAGTACATAACTTTTCTGGCTCTCTCATGCCATCCTTTAAATGCCTGCATTTCCTGTTGATTGGGAACATTAGGAAGAACTGGTTCTTCTTCATTTCCTGTAATGAACTCCCAATAGCCTTTTCCCATAAGGAAATTCATCATTCTAAACTTCCATGCCTGGAAGTTTTTCTTGTCAAGATTTTCAGTGACAATCCGTGAAAGAGAATCAGACGCCATTATAGAACACTGCAAAATATTCTGTCACTGCGAAAAACACAGCTTTTGCCTCACACGGGATTGGTGTTGCTGTTGTATGCCTGGAGGAACTATCCTAGGAGTTTCATGTCCAGGTGGCATGGAAGGCAGTTTGCCACTCTACATAGGCCTGCAACTCTTAGTGCATCTTGCACCTCTGGCTCCTTAAGTGCCACATAAGCTATTGCTGTGTGGTAATGGAGGGTGTAATCGTGACCCTCATAGGCAAAGCGCAAGTGAATGGCACATGCATCTAATTCCTAGAGCTAGGCTTTCGAGCGGTGAGTGCGTTTGGGAGTGCACGACTTTGTATTCTCCTTATGTGGGGGCCGGGGTGTGCTTCCTTGGTCTTGAGGAGGGCGTCCCTTCTATTGTCATACCCTCTTGAGTGGCCTGTCTCTTAGACACTTCCTCCTCCCCTTGCAAATCTTCGATGGGGAATTTGGAGGGCATGCAAATTGTTGCCAAAGGCATGCTTTGAGAATCAGAGGGGCCAGTGGCCTATGGAATAGGGTGGGGGTGGAGTCCTAGCTCTGTTTCAAATTCGAAGAAATCGTTTTCAAGATCCATGGGGAACAGTGAGGGTAATTGAGTGATGAGAGAATTGGTGGAAGAGGAAGAGTGGGAGGACAGAAAAAGACTGTTTTGGATGGGTGTGGAAGATGGCAGGGGGCTGTGAGAATTCTGATAAAATTTTGGCAGAGTCTGGGGGATACTGCTGCTGTTAAATTACATGGCACAATGGAACAGAAATTGAACAAAGAATAGAGAGTACACAGCAAATTGAAGATGGACAAAATTTTCCTTCAATGCTGATGTAGTACAAATGATGGCTCCATCCACCCATGCGCTCCCACAATGGAGCTTAAATGGTGATCCAGACAGATACTAGGTGAGGAGCTACTAGCTGGAAGATCTCTACTGGAAGATCTGATCTGGTACAATGGATTGGGGAGGTTGCCTCTTTTTAGCTATGAGGGCAGTAGTCAAATCAACATAGTTGGTGGAACGGACCAGTCAACCTAGTCGGTGAAGCCGACTAGTCAACCTAGTCAGTGGAACTGACTAGTCGTCCATGGAATATTCAAGGAATACGCCCTATACCATTGCCTCGGGAGAGCCCCCGCAAGGGGGCTGATGGTCCCCCTAAGGCCCCCAAGTAGGGGCCAGCTAGCCTCCAAACCCCAGCAAAAGCAAGGGGCTCCCATACAATCACCTTTCTACCATCAACGGTCTCTTTGATAGACCTCATCTTACATACAACCATCCAATGTCCCATGCTTACAAATGGCTTCTCCTCATATGGGGGCCTTACAACTTGAGCACCTTGGACCATTGGTGGTTACTAGGAGGGTGGGGCATTGAGCATATCTAACAACTGCTATGGCGACAACCCAATGGGATAGAGCCTATTTATATAGATTTTTGTATCCCCACGACCGGCGGGATCTTTAGATGGCAACGATCAGTGGGGTACGAGATGGGGATAGTCGATAGGGTATGGGATGGCGATGATCAGTGGGATTCCTCGATGGCAACGGTCAGTGTAATAAGCGGGATGCTGACATTGATGATGAGGCTTGACCTTTTGAAGTATTTCTGGCATTCCTCGATCCACTCAAAGGATACTAGCATCTTGTATAATGGGAAGGCTATGTTCGCATAGAACAAGATGAACCTTTTGTAGTAGCCCATGTGACTAGTAAATCATTGGACTCCCTTGGCATTGATGGGGGGTGGTAACTCCAAGATCAGTTTGATTTTGTTGTGGTCCATAGAGATCCCATTCCGGGACACTATGTGGCCAAGAATTACACCATGTTTGACCAAGAATTAGCACTTAAGAGGGTTTAGGGATATGCGGTATAAGAGGGACTTCTTGAGGACGAGCCTAAGGTATTTTAGGTGATCATCCCACATCCAGTTCATGCATATGTCATCCAAGAAGACTTCCACAAAGTCTCTTAGATATTCTTTGAATACCGTGATCATCATCCATTGGAAGGTGGCAGCTGCATTGGTTAATCCGAATATCATTACCCTAGCCACATACACACCCCACTTAGTTGGCAAAGGCTTTTTTATGTTGATCTTGCGGGGTGATAGACACTTGGTTGTAACCCAAACATCCATTTAGGAAGCTATAGGCTTCCTTTCCATCTACCCTCATTAGGGGAGAAATGGGGTCTTAAAAGGGCCTCATAAGTAGTGGATTAAGAAATGGATTAGTCCTAATGAAAGGGCCAAGTTAGGTCCCAAAAATTCCTAACCCCCCTCACCTAGGTGGGTTAAACCCAAAAGTGACCCCACCTCTTACACCTCTTACACAACTCTTACTCCTAGGTGGGAACTAGAAAGTTCAAAATTCAAAATTCAAAATTCAAATTTTGAATTCCCTCCCTCCCCCTCCTCACTCCCTCCTCCCCCTCCTCCTCCACCTCCCTCCATCCTCCACGCTTGCTCCTCCTCCCCTCCCCCTCCCTCCTTCCTCCATGCCTCCCTCCCTCCCTCCTCCATGCCTGCTCCTCCTCCTCACCCCCTCCATCCTCCTCCATGCCTGCTCCTCCTCCCCCCTCCCTCCTCCATGCCAGCTCCTCCTCCTCACCCCCTCCCTCCTCCTCCATGCCTGCTCCTCCTTCCCCCTCCCTCCTCCTCCTCCCTCCTCCCTCCCTCCTCTTCCATGCCTACTTCTCCTCACCCTCCACACCTTCTGGTCTGCCGCCCTTCCCTCCTCTTCAACTATTGGTCCTCCCTTCCCCATCCCTCCTCCTCCTCGCCCTCCCTCTTCCTATGTGCTGCTCCTTCAAGCCTGCTTCTCCACACCTTCTCCTTCTCTACACTCCTTTACTCATGGCACCATTCGAGAAGGTCTCCAACAAGTACCAGGTTCCCTTAGAGTTGGAGGCTGAATATGCAAGCACACATAGTCTGGGATTGAGGGGAGCTTCCAAAATGTACAGTCTTTGTTTGCAAGGAAAGAAGCATCTCAACATTTGGGTAGAAGTATCCTTGTATCCTTTAGATCCTACCAACCAAAAGAGCCCTCCTTTCCATACAATGCATGAGCTAGTTTGGTTTGTTGGAAATGGACATGCGGGGTTGCTTGATTATTGCAATTAGTTAAAGAATGCTCAGTCAATGGCTATGCAAGCAAGCGAGATGTGCAGAGCCCAAGCAAAGATGCTAGCACATTTAGGAAATAGCACCATTGTTGCAATGCATAACTCTATGCAAGCAAGTGAGATGCATAGAGCCCAAGCAGAGATGCTAACACATTTAGGAAATAGCACCATTGTTGCAATTCATAACTCAATGCAGGATCTTCAAAGGAAGAATAAGGATATTCATATAAAGCCAAAGCATTGGACTTGAAGTGACATAAATTAGAAGAGTCACTCTGTAAGGTAGTTGAGTCCAAAAAAGGCTAGGAAAGATCTATATACAATCAAGTTCAATGAGCCATAGAGAAGGAATGAGAGAAGGCAGAAGAATGAGTGCAAAAGATGAAAGAAACACCTTTGGGATTGAATAATAGGAAAAGAAGGCACTTACATAACATGGATGCATTGGCACCCACTGGTGGTGCTAGAAAGAGGAGAGTTTGGGCTACAAAGTTGGTTATCAAATGTTCCAATGAAATTACACTCTTTTGTGCTACACTATTTGTGACTAAGTTTTTCTTGTGTTCTTCTTTAGGAACTTCATGGAAGATGTGATGGGAAGAATGGATGGGGATGATATTGACTGTTCATATGTTCTAGCTAGTTTATTGAAGTCAAGCGATGTCATTGGGATACTAAGGGACCCGACACAAGCATCTACGTGTAAAAGTTGCTGAAGAGGTGATGAAGGACTTCAAGGATATTGTGGATGCAAAGGAGATGCTTGCAGTGTCATGACATGCTTGCATGACACTTGTGATATTGCCGGTGTAAGTCATGAAGCTTACACATCTGTTTTCAAAAATTTCAAATCTGCTATTTTGGGAAAGTATAAGAAGTCTACAGTGCCCCTACCCACACCTTGGTCTATGAGATGTGCACGGTGAGAAACAAACCAATGTGCAAGAGAAATGCTTGGAGGGTACCATTGCGAAAGGGGCACAATGACTTGGAAGAGTAAAAAGAAATCTGGCTTGCAAACCTTTGAGATGAATGCTTTTAACAATGTCTACTTAGATGTTGAGAAACTGCAACAAGCAATGGTCAAATTCTATGGCATGAGAGAAGATGGTAAGAAGAAATCCATTATAGCATTGCACTTTACTTAGTTCATTTCATATATCATGTTTATCCTAACGATTTCTCTCTTTTGTTGTACTGATTGCAATGGAAAGCTCATATTTGTCATCAAAATGGATGAAGCTCCATTGGTGAAAGAACACAAGTTAGAGAGAGTGAGTATTTGCATTATGAATAAAGCCTTAGCCTTTGTTCAAGGGAACGAGGAAATAGAGAAAGATTTCTCAGTGCAATCAGAGAAAGATATATGGTGGCTTGCAGCATTTGAGACGTCAAAAGAGTGCCATGAGACATTGAAGTGGGTTCTAGATAGAACAGGAATCCCATCGATGATCCGAAGACAAGAGGAAGGGAAAACACTGACAATCAATGGCCATGGAACATTTTGAGTTGAATGGCATCTTGCTGGTGATTTGAAACCCTCAAGTGCTTGCATGGTTGTGATACAGGGGTAAATGCAATGAACATATGCCTTAATTGCATGTGTTCACAATGTAAGCAAAATGCTGGCTTACAATGGGAGAATGGCATTCTATCTTCTTGCAGCCAAACACAAGCTCCCATCACGACAAGAAGGATCCAAAGTGGCATCCCATCTTGCACATCCCACTTGAGAGAGTACACATATGTACTTTACACATAGAACTGTGCGTACTTGTGATAAGTTGTTGTATTTGCATCTTGTTTATGCTTGGAATTTAATTCTGAAAGAAGTATCCACACGGTGCATTACAGAAGCTGAGAAGTTGCTGTCAGAGATGGGATTCCATGGAGGACATGTCAAACTTAAGGAGGATAAGAAAATGTCTGGGGCAACACAAAATCTTCCTACAAAAGTGTCCATGGGTGGAGGGAAGGCAAGGAGATTCCTATCGAACCACAATCTCGACAAAGACAAACATACATTGTCTCAAAGTAGTTTGGGTTGGGAATACTAGAAAGCATTGTGTGAATGCATGACCAATAATGCTTCTCATCCTCAAGTAGCAACTTTGAGAGCTAAAGTATGGACAAAGGTAGATGCATTGATAAAATTGCTTCACCAGGTTCAAATCGATGAGATGTATTATGAAAGGTTCAGGATGGCTATGAAAGAGTTTATGCAATTCATGGTGAAAGCATGGGGGAGTTGACATTATGCATTACATGGGAATCTTGGCACTATCGTAATATTTAGCACTTGCTTTATAAAAATTTTTTGTTGCTAAAATGATGCTCATCATGTTTGCAGCATATTCTCTATGCACACGGACCATGGTTTGTACAAAATTGGGGCCCTTTGTCCATTGGAATATAGAAGGCATTGAGAAGTCACACTATAGAGCCAAGGCAACCTACTTCAAGAACACAAGGCAATGCATTGCATGAGATGTTTGACTGGTTTTTTAGATGTTTACTAGGAAGGACTTTGAAGTCTGAAAAGGCAAAGGCATCAGAACTTGCAAAAGTAGTTCAAATTGTATCAAAGAATAGAAGGCATTGTGCTTGGAAAGCATCCATAGGGAGTTGAGGAGTCGCTCATTGGTTGCAAGCTAGAGTGAGAGAAGGGAGTAGATGGGTCCAACCAGCAACAGAAGTTGTGGTGTAATTGTATACATATATGAAATGAATATCTTGTTTATTTTGACCACATTTTGTGTATTCACTCTTGAATATCTTGCTTATTTTGACCACAATTTGTATACTCACTCTTGGAGTCCAAGGTCCATGAGGTAACGAGGTTGGGGAAGGTGGGGACAGGGTGAAGGAGGGGGAAGAGAAGGGAGGGGCATGGGGCGGGGCAAGGGGGGGTGGAGTGGTAGCAAGGGTGCAGGGAGGGGCGGGATGGGGGGTATGGGAGAGGGCGATGGGTGTAGGTGGGGCAAGTAGGGGGGAGGGCAATGGGGGGGGAGGGTGACGAGGGTGGGGGGGTGGGAGGGGTTAGGGTGGGGGAGCATGATGAAACCATAAACATTATTAAAAGGGGTGTCAAAAGATGATGGGCCTATATAAAATGTTGTAAAAAACCCTAACTCTCATTATTCAATGGCACGAGTGAAGACCACTGCTAGACCCACAGGACGCCACCTCCACCCTTCCTCCTTTGGCTCTACCACCTCCATGGCATCTATGCACACAAACCTATCTGGGTCCAGTGGTACCTCATCACTCTCTCGTGAGCCCTCCCCCAACTCTCGTGAGCCCTCCCCAAACTCTCGCTAGCCCTCCCCCCACTCTCATGAGCCCTCCCCCAAGTCTTGTGAGCCCACTCTCCAATCTCATGAGCCTTCTCCTCCTCCCAAGTCCCATGAGCCCATTCCCCAGTCTTGTGAGCTCACTCCCAAGTCCCAAGAGCATGAGCCTTCTCCCAAGTTTGAAGAGTGCCTTCCCCTCAGCCTTCCCCTCATCCTTCCCCTCATCCTTCCCCCATCCTTCCCCTCAACCTTCCCCTCATCCTTCCCCTCAGCCTTCCCCTTAGCCTTCCCCTCAGCCTTCACCTTAGCCTTCCCCTCCCCATGAGAGGACTCCCCTGATCGAGCAAAATGTGTTTGAGAACCTCCCTGATATCAAGAGGCTTTCGAATAGGGGTCAACAAACTGTAAGAAAGAGCAAAATCTTCCTACTCCTGGTGATAGAGCCCATCATGGACATGGTACATGTGCCCATAAAGAGGATAAAGAAGATGCCGAGGAAGCCCCATCCCAAGCACCATCCCAAAGGACAAAGCTCAAGACATCAACAACAAGGGGATTCTGAGGAGGATCAACGTAGAGAAGAGCAACTCAAGAAATTTAAGGTAGATAGGAGGCTATGGAACCATGTTTGGGTACCTGTATAGCCTCCACCAAGAGTTAGGAAGCCATATAGAGCAAAGCCAAGAGCACGGGCCCTAAGGGAGATCAAATAGATGTAGAAGACCACCGATAACCTGATCCCGCGTGCTCCCTTCTTACGTGTGATATGGGAGATAGCACAGGGGTACAACGACGATGTGCGATTCAGCAAATGAGCTATGGGGCCACTCTAGGAGGCTATGGAGCAAGTGACCACCTCTCTGCTCGAGGATGCCAACTTGTGTGCCATCCACGCAAAGTGCATTTACAGTCATGGACAAGGATGTGGCTCTGGTGAAGTGGCTATGGATGGACCCAAGCTTGAAGCCCTAGATTCTCTTGGAGCCCACCCTTAGGATTTGGACTACCCCCTACCCTTGAAGGCACAATCTTGTATCTGAGGCCCAAGGGCCGATATTTTTTAATAAAATATATCGACATTCTCTACACTATCACATTGTTGTGAATTCTCCATGTTTATGACTGAAGCTACTATTCATTTTAATGTAACTTTTGAATTCTATCAAATCCTGGAGGAATTTCACCATGGCACAGAAGGGAAAAGTGTCTGAGACATTGCAAGGAGCCTAGAATGCCCTAAACCTGCCATGACACGAATTTGGCCATTTTGGACTTGCCAGAATGGCCAAATTCACACCATGGTAGGTTTAGGGCATTCTAGGCTCCTCGCGATGTCCTGTACACTTTTCCTTTCTGCACCATGGTGAAATTCCTCCAAGATTTGATAGAGATGGACTTTGGATAGCCAAAATTGGTGAAAATCATACTAAATTGGCTAGAAATGCATTAAATTAACACAATTCAAAGGATGGAGAAAATATATCATCCACAAATTAAAAATAATATATCATCCACAAATTAAAAAAAATACAATGGAATAATATTATGAATTCATAATGAGCAAGGATGACTTAAAACAAATAATAAAGACATGTGGTCATTAAAGTCATGTATCCATTGAAATATATGTTTATATTTACAAGAGGCCTCATAGGCTAGATCTTTCTTCTTGGCTAGTTTGAGTACATTGAGAATAGGGGTCTTTGAATCCCCTAGTGGTCTCCTATATATAAACCTAGCCACAATAGCACTAACATCCTCCTCTCCAGCTACCAAAGACATAGCTGTTGTTACCGTCAATGCCCTATCATGAATGTTCGATCCAAAAGCATTGATAGTAGCCAGGCGGTATACCAAAATCACTTTGTTGGCATTCTGAGTAATGTTGGAGTATATGATAGCGCGCAACAATGCCTTGCACTTCAGTAGCTCCGAAGGCCCTCAAGGAGAAAATTTGATGTGGAAAACCACGAGGTGCTCTATGACTTTGCCGAGGTAATGGGGCCAAGAATGATCTCGCCCAAATGCATTGTGAATATTACCTCGCCGAGATGAGAATTCATCAAGCTCAAATGCCTCCTGCAACAATTCAACAAACATTAGAAGATCGACAAAACAAATGATATCAAAAAAACATAAAAATAAAAAATATTGTTCGAACTTACCACTACAGCATTGTCGGCTTCTTTCCCTTCCTCATTTGCAATGTTGATGGAACCATGTGCTATGTGATGTTCCATTTGGGAGGTGGAAGCTTTCTCTTGACTTGTCTTGGAGGGGGAAGCTTCTGCATGAGAGGGTTGTGCATCATATATAGACATGTCTGCATCCCTCATTAAAACCAGCATTGTTAAGAGAAACTCTTTCATTGTCTAGAGCCTTAGAAACCTAAAAACCAAGGATCTTTGACACTTGTGTCAACATCAAACCTAGATAGGACTCCAAGTGCCTCATCCTCTCCTAGTCCAAAAAGAACCTCTATGTCATGGAAGAATATGTACTCTTCTCCATCAATGATGAGGGGGGACAAGTACCATAAGTTTGCTTTTGGGTCAGCGGTAGTCTTTGATGCAGATTCTTGCTCTACTAGAGGCTCTTGAAGTAGGCTCAATGCTTGAGCTGCTTCCATCTCCTCTCTTGTATGGTCAAGACTCTCTTGCATGTACATGTCAGAGTCTAGTCTAGGGACGAGGATATTAGTAGTTCTACTAGAGGGCTCGGGTGCTAGACGATGAGGCTTCTTCCTCTAAATTTCCCTCTTGGAGAAGAAAGATGAATGTCATCTCCCATGAAAGGAATTTAGTGCTTGTATTTCTCATGATCCCCACTTCTAGGATGTCTTTTACTTCTACCATCCTAAACGATTCCTCTATAAGATTATCACAAAAGTGGGCCAAGTGCTTTACAAACTTGGGTTCCTCTAGGAACAGATACTTGATGTCATCTATGGGAACCCATCTCTTTGAAGAGTGGTCAAGTGTAAGCAAAATTTGTGAAATTCTCTTGCATGTAGAAGATGAGATCTGAGAAGTCATCCTAGGCTCGCATATATGTGCCTAGGGCATCTAAAGTCCTATCAAACACTAAAAGTAGCTCTTCCTCACAACTTGCAAATGCAGTTTGCGAGATGAAATCATGGAACGTAGCTCTAGCTGAATCCATGGCAAATAGTGACTGATGGAGTGAGTAACTTTTGAGGGTGGGAGTTTCTATGGCTCTCTAAATGTGAAAGTGAGAATGTGATGTAAAAATGGCTCTTACCCTTTATATATATCAAAACCCTAAACATAAAAACTAATCATAAAATCCCCAAATTTTTTGAAAAACATTTACCATGACTCTGAAAGGAGAAAACATCAAAAGAAATAACATTTCAATTTAATTGTCCATGATTTTTTGAAACAATAACTAGGATTTGACAAAAAATTAAATGTTGCACTAGGCAAGCACATTGTTAATAATCTTCAAAGTTACAAGAGGAATGAAATTGGCACAATGCATGTACTTCTCCACATGGCGGCTGATCTTACCGCTATTTAAGGTAAAGTAAAAGGACTCTGACATGCTATCCTCCATGACCAATAGATGTTCTCGCACATCCCTTAGAGTCCATTGCGATGTGACATTCACATTCTTGAAATCTCCCTCTTCAACATCAATAGAAAAACTTACCCTCATATTGTCTTCATCATTAGAGTCTAGGGGAAGCCACCGGCCATTTGTTTTCTTCAAGCACCTATACTGGAAAGCTGAATACAACATTTGGTGTGACAAATGGTATCTAATAACCACATTGTATTTACATGCATGACATTGAAATATATCACCCTTTTGGTCACCTGAACTGGTTCCCCAATTGCTGTATGCATACGTATATTTGGAAAATCTAGCATGGGGATCATGTGTTGCATAGACCCCTTTCATATCGGTGTATTTCTAGGCCATGTAGTCCTTGTATTCTCATAGAAGAGCTATTAAAGCATTTTCCTCATTAGGGGTGAGATCATTGGTGATGAATATGGGTTGGGGGTCCTGCCCTTCCAGAGCTAGGTTTACCTTCTTAACCGTGGCTAGCTCGTCGTACCCTTGGGAGCACCCATCTTCCCAAGATCTCTTGGCCTGTTGGTATAAGATCTTGCAATCCTCGATCATGTAGGCCTTGTAGTGGGCTAGTACCTGTTGTAGGTAGAGTGTGCTCACCAAACCGAGGATTGATATAGAAAGTCTTTGACCCATCAGGATTGTGTAGAATTAGTTTTGAAGCTAGAGCACTCTCGATTTGTACAAACCCATGATCACAATCCTCATCCCAAGAGAAATCAACCCCATCTTTTAATAGCGTGGTCAAGGGTTGTGTCAAAGCAGCATATTGATCAATGAAGCGGTGATAGTATCCTACTAGATTGACAAATGAGCATACATGACGTTTGGTTGTTAGCGGGTAGAGCTTGAGGATAGCTTCTACCTTCTCGGGGTCAGGGCTTGACGCCCTTAGATGAGACAATATGCCCCAGTAACCTCCCTTGAGTGGCTCCAATGGTGTATTTATGAGGGTTGAGGCTGCTATTTGCATCATTGACCCTTTGGAAGGCCAACCTAACCTTCATGACATGCTCCTTACGTGCCAAGAATATACAAAAATCATCTAAAAACACCTCCAAGAAAACCCCCAAATAAGGAGCAAAGACCATCTGCATAAATCTTTGAAAGGTAGCAAGAGCATTGGTGAGGCCAAATGGCATTACTTTGAATGCAAACGTGCCCCAAGGTGTGGAAAATGTGGTTTTAAGCACATCCTCCTTGGCAATTGTGATTTGATAAAACTCAGAGTAACTATCACAGAAAGTATACATCTCATGACCACTTACCTTCTAAAAAATGAGGTCTTGAAAGGGCAGAGGATGATGGTCCCTCTTGGTGGCCACATTGAGTTTCTTATAATCGATGCAGATCCACCACTTGTTGTTTTTCTTTGGGGTGACTACCACTGGTGAAACCCATTCAGTATTGTGAACTGAAACAATAAACCCAGCTTCTACAAGCTTTTGCAACTTTGAGTGCAAAGCGTCGGTCTATAGGGGCCCTAATCTACGATACTTTTGAGCCACTGGCTTAGCATCAGGCTTTAGCTCTATCTTGTGTTCTATGGTAGTCACATGGCAAAGGTGGCGGTAGCTAGTTGTGAAGAGATCAGGGAAATCTTTGAACATTTATAGGAACTCATCTTTCTCACTTGGAGTGAGGTCAAGGGAAAGAATAGTTTCAAGCTGTTGAGAACTAGTTGTTACCTTTTCCATGGGTGGTGCAGTCGGAGACACCCCCATCATGTAAACTTCTTCCTCTGAGGACTCCTCCCCCCTGTCTGAATCTTCCATTGACTCAAACACTGAGGATGAGAGAGTATCACTATCTTGCTTCTTTTCTTCTTCTGGTTCAGTGGCACTTGGTTGCACCGGGATCTTCTCCTTTGAAGCACCAAAAGACATGTGTCTTGTCTTCCAATAGCTGACTGCATCACTCTTTCTCAACCATGGCCTCTCAAGTATGGTTGGATAAATCTTGCCTGTATCTTCAATGTCCACTACATAGAAATTGACAGTGGTGGTCAATCCATTGACAGTGATGGGCAAATCCTCAATGACTCCCAGGGTGGCAAGTCATCGACCATCTACTACCTTGATTCGAGTGGAGGAATGCCTGGTGCATTTCAAATTCAACTTCTTCATGATACGGGGCATCATGATATTACATGCAGCTCCCCCATCAACACACACACTTTTGATACAGCAATGATCTATGATGACATCTATTGTATGCGGGTGCCGATCAACTTCTTCAGAGATAGAAGAAATCTCTTGTACCTTTTCCTTTTTCTTACTCATCCTTGTTGAGAGGCCATACTGTAGCTCACGTCTCACCTTAGGGCTTAATGCTATTAGCTGAGGAAGCGTGATGCTCAAAGACCGATGAGCAAGCTCTTGAATGACCGAATAATCTTCTTGCCCTGAGCCAATAGGAAAATCTGTGGGTGACCACTTACTCCTGTGAGATCTTTTAGTCTTCTCTGTTGGTGGGTCTGCCATCTTAGCACCTAAGGGCTCTGAGAAGGACACCTTCTTCTTGGGGCGGCCCGGTCCATGGTTTGGAGAGGGGTCCAAGGTGGTACGACTTCTCTTCCCGAGGTCAAGGACCTCTACATCAGAATCCTTGGTGCTTGATTCACTTAGAAGATTCACCCTTGGAATATTGGGACATTCGGTGCGATAATGACCCTTCTGGTGGTGCTCGTAGCACACCTCTTGGACGGTGATTGGCTTGATTTCTCATGCCCACCATCTCAAGCCAAAGATCATTCAGGGCCTTGGCAAGGTCATTGACTCCGGGTAATTTAGCATGAGGAGCCGGGGGAGTAGGAAGGAGGGGGGCTCATGTGTGAGGCTGGGGAAATCTTCCAGGCAGAGGGTGAGGATATACAACTTATTGAGGGTAAGCATCTAAGGGAGGACCATACATTTGAGGTGGAGGCGGTGGATACATCCCTGATGGGGGGTGGGGGTATGCCCTTGAGTTGGTGGACCCCCTAGGTTGTTGTTGTAAGAATTGAGGGGGTTGCGGAAGGACAACCATCTTCTTTGAAGCGAGGTCAAACTCAAATTTATCAAACTTTTGAGCAATCTCTTGTGCTAGCACTAGGGTCTCTAGATTCTCCCATTTAAGCTTGATCATCATTTGCTCCTGCTACAAGGTAGCTCAGCACATGCTGAGTCATTCCAGCTCGAAATCTAGCATTGTCCTCATGCATGGTAATTAAATGGTCTAGGAGCACGGCCGCTTGATCTACATATCAACGCGCCATCTCACCTTCTGACTGCTTTAGGTTTGCCACCTATAGGTACACATTCTTCGGCTCCTCTTCTTTGCCAAAATACTCGATCATAGCTACTGTCAATCTTGGCCAACTTTAGCAAATGTCCTCGGCTTGCTTCTCATACCACACTTGAGCCACACCCTCTAGAAATGTGGGAAGAACCAACAACCATTTATCTTCAGTAAGAAAGTTGAGAGAAACACAATGGCACTTGAAGGCCACAAGATACTCATTTGGATTTTCTTCAACTCGAGCATAGAACACAGGAATGTCAGCCATGCTTGGAAAATGGAAAAGAGAGAGGTGAAATGAGGCTTATCTATTGGAAAACAATGGAAAGAGGTAGCTTGAACTGAAAATCAGGTGAAGATACATCCACAAAGCACACATAGGCAGGGTAGGGTGTGACTGGTGTATTGTGAAATACTATAGAATAGCTCATAGACAATCTTAAAAGGACCAACCCTTATTGGTCGAGGCATGATATTGCATCCTTCTTTACAGGCGAGGGTTAGAGACATGGCACTGCATGAGGTTGTTCATTAAGGCAAACAAGAATGCCATGATAAATGTCAACAATTGGAGAGCTTGCACATCACCTTCAGCTTCTTCTAGTTCTTGTAGTCACCATGCTATTTCTTCAAGGGTGCGGTTTGGCATCCTTCTTTTGAGCAATGTCCTTAACCACCTTTTTGATGATCTTCCGAAGTCGGTAAACTCGTATCAAATATGCCCAACACTTAGTTTCATGATGACCACAACCTTTGCATTCCTTACAAATGATCACCCTCATTCATGGCTTGTGGCTTTGTTGGGGCAGTGTTTCCACTCGCTTCATGCATGATTGAAGTACAAGCTTCTCATGCCAAGAAATCAGCAACTAAATTTTGAGCTTGAGGGATATGCTGAATTTTTACCTCTTCAAAATGTTGGCAAAGTTCCAATGCTTGTTGATGTCGTGGAACCAAGCCTTCACTCCGCACCTTCCACCTTCCATTAACTTGTTCACACACGAGTTGAGAATCTCCTTGCACCTCAAGTTGCTTGATGCAATGTTCTTGCACCTTTTGTAGCCCAAAAATGAGTGCCGAGTACTCAGCTTGGTTGCAAGTACTTGCTAATGCAGAGTTGCTATAATAATACACCTCACCCCCTGGTGAAGTGAGCTTCACACCCACACTAGCAGCCTTGGTTGAAGGTTTGTATGCTCCGTCAAATTGAAGGAGCCAAGATGTCATCACACCAAGACTAAAATCCAGACATCCCAAGTTTCCCAGTAGTCCAAGATAGGTAGAAGGAGAGGGTGGGGAGAATTCAATACTTGAGCAAGACGTTCAGCACCAAATAAACTTGCAATCCTTTGTTGATAGTTTATCTTTAGACCTAAAATAATTACAACTTAAAGCTCAAAATGTGGCACAAAGGGTTGATTAGGTACAAAGGGATTCCTTGGTCGAAACATTACAGTAGCCGAGCCCTAGAAACCTTTGTAGTGAGGTCAAGAAGAAATCATTCAAGTCGAGCTTATCCATAGGAATTAATAAGCAGATGCACCAAATCTCCTCCCACCCTTGGAAGAATGTCACCCTTTTAATTACCTCTGATGTAGCAAGTAGCTTGATCACCGCATAGTGAGTAGAATTGGAATCAAAGCCCTCCCAGTGTATAACTAGTTCTTCACCTTGAATCATCCACAGTGTATCATCCCACCCGTCGTCTCCTTGAGCAATGCATTGTACAATTAATTATTGAAGATCGACATGAAGATCAAGAAAGAGATCTTGCCAATTGGTAGTCGTAATGAGCAGAGGACCAAGCACCAAATCCTTGAACTCATCAAGAAGTGACATAAATATCCACCCTCCTCGTGTGGCGTGCATCCAAGGGCTGAACTTGAAGAAGTTCAAAATCTATGATCTAGTATGAGATATGAATAGAGCACATGAAATGAAGTACTTTTACTTTTTACAGCAAGAGGAAACTCCCTACGGTTAGAGAGTTATAGTTCATGAGATTTCAACATATAAGCAATATCATTACACTTTCATCACTTCCTATTTGCTGGCCCATTGGTAAGTCTTCCTCTTGTGAATGGGGAGGTATTGGGTTCAATTCCCACTCCTTAATAAAAAGAGAGTAGAGGAGAGGAGAAGAGAAGAGAAAGAGAAGAAGAGGATAGGGGCACGAGATGTGTTCAAGTTTTGCAAAAGCCCAGAAAATTAGTTGTGACCAAAAGACACAGGAACCCAGAGAATCAGTCGCGATTTGTACGTGACGCATGAATGCACGTGCAGATTGCAAGCCCAGAAAATCTATCATGACCAGAAGATGCAGGAATGCAGCAGCCCAAAAAATTTGTCGCGACCAGAAGACGTAGGGACCCAGAGAATCAGTCACGATTTGTTCGAGACGGGCAAATGCACACGCAGATGCACCAGCTACAACCAGGGGGCACACATGTGTTGCAGTTTTGCAGATGCACCTGGTATGACCAGAAGATTCGCTAGCCAGAATATGCACAGATGTGCAAGAACCGCGAGCAAAAGGCACATAGACTGGAAGCACAGAAGTAGGGGAGTTTTGCAGCCGCAAAGACGGAGAACCGTGAGGAGAAGACACATAGATTGGAGGCACAGAAGTAGAGAACTGCATACAAAAGGTGCTGCAGTACTACACCCAGCCATAGGAGTAATGATTTTTATGCCACTAGCTGTGGAGACTTCGATCTCAGTAGCCATACCAATTCTATTAACTAGAAAAGAAATCAAGGCATGAGGCTAGACACTAGGCATGGCAACGCTTGAGGGCCATGGAGGAAAAGGGAACGTGAGGGGAGAAGCATTAACATAGGTGGGGAAAAGGGATTAAGATGCTATGGCACAAGGGGCAAGGAAGAGGGGGAAGAGGAGCATGTACATGATGGGAGGTGGAATGTAGAGATGGAGACATCAAGGGAAGAGAGTCATGCTTTATTTGAAAGGAAGGATGGGGGGGAAATAAAAGTACTAGCTAGGTGACTTTACAAGAATGAGCGTGTTACATCAAGGAATAGCCCCCTCCTTTTATAGCCAAGAGAGGGGGTCTCTCCCAATAAATGCATCCTCCCACATGCATGGTGTGTGTGGAAGAGTCTCCCATGTGGGCTAGGTGGGTACACACTCTCAATTGTGTGCGATAAACCTTTGACTCATTTTTCCACATAAATCAAACCCCATATCCAAAGTCTAAGATACTCCCTTGGTCTCTTCCCAATTTTATAATATGTTCAAACATCTAGGAGGAGAAGTGGAGGGTTGGCATAAGGAGTCTTGCGACCTCATCCTACTTTCCCCATTATCTAACTTGCATTCTTGGACTATCTACACCCCCCCCACATGGGCCTATCCTACTGGAGGAATCATATAATATCTATCTCCACCTATTTTATATTACTTCTCCCATGGTCCTTGGGCCATGTCTCACTAAATGCAGGCATGGGACCACCTAGGTGGAGGGGTGGCACATGGAGGAATCATGCCACCTTAACATTTTATAATATTACTACCATGGATTATGTACAACACACCTTCTGGGTCCTCTTACGTGGAAGGGTGGCACATGGTTATGCCCTGCCACCTCAACCCTGGGCCTATGCACACCATATTTTATTATACTATTGCCACACATACAAGCACATACACATATTTATGCCTTTTACCTTGGTCAAATTTATCCATAACAGTGTGTGTGTGTGTGTGTGTGTGTGTGAGAGAGAGAGAGAGAGAGAGAGAGAGAGAGAGAGAGAGAGAGAGAGAATAGAAAATTTGCAAAAGTGTTGAATGGAACTTCCACCACAAAAGTTGTCCCATGATATGCCATGGTGGTTTATTTCATGGGATGTTGCCCTAAATGCTGACACATTATGCAAGGACCCACAATTATTCCACCCGAACTCCTCACATTATACATGAGAAGATGCAACCTTTGGAGAACCTTTACCATGCTCCAAAGCAATCTGCTTTCACCAAATCCCATTCACTATTCACAACAAGAAACTTCTACTCTATTGGAAAAATAAATGCTACTCTTTGATGAAGTTGAGCTTTGAAGTCTTGCTACCATCTATCCAAAATCAGTCTATAAAACCCTAGATAATACCTTTGAGGCACAAAGGACAAAGCATAAAAAAGCAACGCTGCCACATGGAGACCGCAAACCTCCAAAATGGAGCTACACTAGTGTTTGAAAATATCAACAAAATTTAAAGGCCTCACCACATGGATCAGGAAAGGGATGTGGGTTGGGGTAGGAAAGCCCTGCAGGGCACACTCAGTGACTCAAGGTATTGTCTTGAGCTTCCCAAACATCCCATCCCAAGATAATGGAGATTTTAAGGTTCAATGGAGGGGGGATTTTGTCACCTCCATTGAGCATCCATTTTGCTATTGTTTAATTGGGTGGAGTGGGTGGACTTCAAGGCCATCTATGCTTTTTTATTTTTTTATCTGTATTCTATTTATATTTTAATTATTTATGTATACATCTATGTGTGTGTATATATATGTATCTCTATATACATGTGTGTATATATGTGTGTGTGTGTGTGTGTGTGTGTATTGTTTGTACATATACGTACGTGCATATATGTGTGTGTGTATCACACATAAACAATTCATGGTTTGGAACCCATTCCTTTCTTATACAATGAGTATACAATGTGTTGTTATCTCCACCGGCGGGGGGGGGGGGGGTCACTCTTCATCAAACCCATATAGCATGTGTGAGCAAGAATGTATTAAAAATACCCCTATTCCTTAATTTTTACATTTTTTCATGTAACATACCATAGCGTTGTAAATGTTGTAGCGCTCCCTTGATCATCTCTTTGCATGTCAACTACTTTTGCTTGTTATTTCAACTACCATATTGAGCAGTGGAACATCTAATTCAGGTATGTAACATTGGCACCCGTTTTAAGATTCCCTCAGAAATTCATTAAAATTATAACTTTTTCAAAAAAAGGTCATATTTTGCGTAATGAAATTTTCAAAACTCTATCAATTCTAGTACATAATGCCCGCAAATTAATAAGGACCTCGAATATAGAACACAATATCAATGTATTTAGAAAAATCAAGAAGTCTGTAAATTTTTTCCTTCCTTTGACCTTTTATTTTTAATAGAAAAACTACATGACACAACTTTCATTCTTGCATGTAGTAACATAATCTTATCAAAATTCATAAGTTGAACTTTGTAGTATCACATAAAGTACAGAAAGAATAAAAAAATATCATCAAATTAATGGGAAAAAGTAAATGCCTCCTTCAAAACATTCAATGCATATGGATTCTCAAATGTCTTAAGAACACTTGTCTATGGAAACAATTCAAAATCACAAAATTGTCAATATAATTCCATAACTAGAGTCTACTCAATTCTCCCATATGTATCATCTACATCATCTTCATAACCATCCCCAAAAACAAATTAATGGGAAAAAATAAACGTTCAAAACATTCAAAGCATATGGATTCTAAAATGTCTTAAGAACACTTGTCTATTGAAAGCATTCAAATTCAAAAAACTGTCAATACAATTCCATAACTAGAGTCTACTCAATTCTCCCATATGTGTCATCTACCTCCTCTTCATCACCCTCCCCAGTCTGGGTTTCGTGTATGGGTTTCTCAATCACTTTCTCTTTCACAACCTCCTTCTCTCATGTATCAGCTCGCTTGCCTGCCTCCATAAAATTGGGTTTCAATATCTCAGGAGGTTGGGGTTCCCGTGACGAGGCTACCATCAAATCTGCATCAAACTTCCCACCTTTCAAACCAAGCTCCTGATGCTCATTAGGCAAGTGATGAATAGCAGTCACTCTCTTCTTTATGTAATCACATTGAATAGGATCTTTTTCAATTGCAACTACATTTTGGCCCTTTTTTAAGGCACATGCTGTGACTGTGACTGTGCCTGAACCAGCAAATAGATCAACTATCCACTCATGCTCATTTGAAATAGATCTATGAGCTGATTAATTTGGATTTGTGGTTTTTAATAAGGATTTACTATCTCCCCATTCCTATCCATGGTCACATGCCTGAGCTTCTTTGTCTCATAGCTGGAATAATGAAATAATAAGGAGTAAATAGAGTAGACGAAGGAAAATTGATGTGACCAATACTTTTTTTTCCATCGACAGACCAATAGTACCCAATTGAAATGTTTTATGTAGTGCTCACATTGGGTTTCATCCTATGACATGCAACAAAAATACGTTTTAAATTTATCAAAAGAAAACACAATTATACCCAAAAAAATCTTTGCATTTCATTGCTACACTCACCAATAAAGGTGGTCATGTCCAACACATTTATCATTGATGACACTCATCACTGCCCCAGACTACAAGTCTGAATGAAAAAGTATGACACGCTAAAGCGTTACCATCATAATTGACAATGAACTGGTCAAGAAGACTCACTAGTTCTTTTGCTTTGTAAGGACCTCATCAAAGTTGGATCCGGGAACATTAAATCCGTATCGTATGTCTGCAATGACCAATGTGCGCTCATTCTTTGGAACTATCTTTGACAATTCATTGCAATCTCTGTTGAGCACATGATAAAAGTTTGGTGGATGGTGTCCCCCCCTATCAAACTCTAACGTGTCATCACACTAACAGTGATAGATTGTTGTCGAGTTCGACGCTCTTTTTCTTTTGCAGCTTGGTCAATAAATTGCTTAAAGCTTGCATGCATCATACTACTCTTAGATTCCTTCTTGCTTCATTTTTGAAGGTTGTTGTCAAAATAACAGTTCAATATTTTGAACATTGCAAATCTAGAATTTGAAAGAAATATTCCACTAACATATGTATACGAAATTTGACATACCATTCCTTTGAATACATTGAAATATGGAGCCAAGCTCTTCAT